>NW_024582958.1:142294-161430 GCF_018398535.1 Haplochromis burtoni | reverse complement strand
GGGTTTCCGGCTGATATCCAGCAGTCTGTGCTGACGGTTGATCTCCTCCTCATACTGGACGATGGTTTTTTGAACCTCTGAGAAGATTTCTTCACAAACAGCAGTTAGTCTCTCCTTGATGAACTCTCTCAGATACTGAGCTGAACTCATCGCTGCTTCAACTCAGGCTGAGCGGATCGATACAAGCATCGACACCGGTATCAGATGGATATTAACGTCATAAGATCAGTACTTTAGTTTGTGTTTTTCCTCTAAGTTCAATCAGCTTTATCAAACAGCGGCCATGTTGCGGACGTACTTCTCGCTCCACCCAGGTCCGCCGTGAGTTTGCGCTCGTGCGTCACGTGACTCAGGGAGCCACGCCGATTTGTTGAATGGTAATGCCGCGTTCCAGATGCCTCGGATCTCGGGAGTTACGTCACTCCTGAGTGAGAGCATTCAGATAAAACAGAATCAGTTTAGCAAGGTAGAGCCATTCCAGTGTCGATAGCAGTAAGACCTGATACTTATTTGTTGTGCTTAAAAACACATTCAATGATAGAGCCTGTTCACTTCTCTGCGTATGACTAATTGAACGAGTTGCAGAGCAGATTGAAAGTTTACAGTTCTAATTTTGTTCACATTCAGTCCCGCCTTCTTGGATTGTTAAATCGTTTATGTTGGTCTACTCTGACTTTCCAAGTGTGAAATCCGATGTAAGGGGCCCTCCACAACACATTTCCGACAGAGAACTCGGGATTTCCGACTTTAAACCTATGCACCATGTCCATTATTATTATTTATTTATCAACAACGGCGGCTCGTGAGTTGTGTCTGCATCCTTCAAATGTCTATTTCGGAAGTGAATTATTAAGTAAGGGATTCCATGTCACTCAGTTATCTAGTTAATATAAATGTAGCGAAGGGTAAAGCGAGGCTTTGTGAAACACTGTTTCCATTCAACATAGCACGATAAAATGTGATGATGTTAAAAACACGAAACTGTGAATGCAATGAACTGTGTGTTTCAGTAATACTATTTTCCAATGTTGTGTTAACCTAAATGACAGCCACACACACACATACACACTTTGTGGATTTGAATGTCACCTACTTTTAGGTAGGTTAAGCTTAGACCTTAGTAACCTCCTTATGCTTAGGTAAAGTGAATAACCGAAGGTTCACTAAAAATGAATACATTTGTCATATGCAAAAAAAATTTTCAAAAACATTTTTTTGGGGTTGAGCTGTTCTACAGTATCTACCTCTACAGTGACATCGGCAGTAGGGTACTCTGGGTTTGGTCTTATTGTTTGTTATTATTACTGAAAGAACAAAAAAAAAAAAAGCGAAAATACTATATATATATATATATATATATATAGGTGGGCGATATGAGATTACTTAGTAATATTTTTATATACTATATATACAGTGTTGGGGAGTAACGGAATACATGTACCGCCGTTACGTATTTAGAATACAAAATATGAGTAACTGTATTCCGTTACAGTTACCGTTTAAAAAGGTGGTATTCAGAATACAGTTACTTTGTTGAAATAAATGGAATACACTGGGGTACTTTCCTGTTTCATTTTGTCGCGGGTCAGGACTGTTTGGGTTTTGTTTGACAGCTACGTTCTGTTGTTCCAGGCGGCAGCGTTACGGTTGCCATGGTTACAGGGCGACGCTCTCTCTCTCTGCGACTGTGTGTTTCCTGGGTGAGAGAGCGCCTTTTCGTTGTTGTTGTGCTAAGCTAACAGGCAGAATGCTACAAGCATAGCTCTAAAGAATGTAGCATCATGGGCAGTGTAGTCCGTGCTGCTGGGAGAATGGACTGCCATACACGTTATGTGTCTGTGAGCGCTAGGAGGGAGAAAAAGGGGAGTGGAAAGGTACGAGCAGTCATCGAGCAAAAACGGGAGCTGGAAGCATGTAAATATAATAATAACCACTGCAGCCAAGAAGAGTGCCTGACGAGCCCAGTTGTAAGTAAGCTATTAAGACTCGACTGTACACTGTGTTCGTGTTTTCCTCCGAAAACAACAAGTTCCGTTGGAGCAGCCTTTCAACGCCTCTCTCTGTCTGTCGCAAGAAAAGTTGACCCACACAACAAAGTAGAGCTATTTTTCGGCTACCAGCCGACAGGGACCCCGCCGTATTATGCTGGGCTTACACTGTGCGATTTTTTCAGTCGCGCGATTCAGCTCCTGCTCAAACTGTACGATTGACTCGCAGGGGTTAGAAGTTTGTGGGGGATAGGTTAATTGATTAATCCAAATTGTCACTAGGTGTGAATGTGCGAGTGAATGTGAGTGTTAATGGTTGTCTGTCCCTGTGTGTTAGCCCTGCGACAGACTGGCGACCTGTCCAGGGTGTACCCCGCCTTCGCCCTATGACAGCTGGGATAGGCTCCAGCGCCCCCCGCGACCCTGAAAAGGATAAGCGGAAGCGAATGGATGGGTTAGAAGTTCATAGGTCACGATGCAGGGTCTCACACTATACGGCCCGATGCTCTGATGCGACCTGAGTGCTCACACTGTGCGTCCATAAAAATGAAGGTTATAACAGAAATTCTGTCGCTCGCTCTCCCTCTCCGTCTTTCACTCACACAGACACACCACCACCATCAACTTTGCTAAATTGCTAATGAAAAACATTGGTCAGGCAGCTGTGATTGAGCAGCAGTGTCGATCCAACTATTTTCACGGTTGTTGTGGTCGTGATAATTTTGTGAGGCCACATCGAAAGGGCTCGGATGGTTCTACAGGTTGTGCCTCCATCGCTTGTGTCCAGATCACACGCTGCACTGCCGTGCTACGCCGTCTTTTTCGCTGACATTTGTGTTTGCGCGTGCGCAGTGTGGCAAACTGCGGTGACACCCTCACGACCAAGCGATTGATGATCGGGAGCTGGTCGTGAGGTGTCAATCGCTTCTCGTTACCCCACGTATACTACACGATGCACGACGCACGATGAAGGCCAAAATCGGGCCGATCGCCAAAACGATCGCACGACTCAAAAATCGGCTCAAAATGGGCCAAAAATCGCACAGTGTGAGCCCAGCATTAGTCAGAGGTCCCTTTACTACAGTTCGGAGTCGCGGACCTTCAGTAATAGTAATAAATCACACAGCAATAGTACATTCACGTTGTTGTAAAAAGCATGATAATATTGTAGCGGGTCAGGGCTGTTCGGGGTTCTGCTTGTACAGTTATGTTTTGTGTATGTTGCCATGGTGACGGGTGACGCCCTCTCGCTGCGACGGTGTGTCCTTCCGGGGTCAGAGGGCGCCCTATGTGTGTTGTGGTTGCCGCGCTGAGCAGTTAGCTAGTGGCAGTGTGTTCTTCTGCAAATGTAATAAACGGCTGTGCTCCCTGGCTAGCTCACGGGAAGCAAGACCAAACGATACCTCCGTCTCCTCCTTGTCTGAACTCGCCACAATATATTAAGTAATCCAAAGTATTCAGAATACGTTACTGTCATTGAGTAACGTAACGGAATACGTTACAGAATACATTTTGGGGCATGTATTCTGTATTCTGTAATGGAATACATTTTAAAAGTAACCTTCCCAACACTGTATATATATATATATATATATATATATTTTTTTTTTTAACTTTGAATTGCTCACAGTTTACAGCTCTAAAACTGGGCATTTGTAAATCATATGCCTGATCACTATGTGTCACTGTGATCTTTGCAGTAGACATTTAAAAATTTGTAACAGCTCAAGGATTCAAATTCTTGTGACATTTTTAAAGATTAGACCTCAAAGACATTGCGTTTATTTTGAAGATCATAAACGTCAGAGGCGAAAAGTGGTTAAATGGGTTGATCTAGCCTTCAGATTTGTGTCACCAGATGTTTCCACCTCAACCCCATCAGATGTCCTCTTCTGTGACAGTGGGAAAACATGATGAATGCAGAAATGTTGATTATCTCTTTTTGAGGCTTTTGATACACATACAAAAATGATTTATCTCAGACTGAAAAATGACCATGTTCAGGTACATTTGAAAATACGTGTCTTGATTGTCTTGATCCCCTTCAGATCTGTGAAATGTGTGTGGATTTGTTTGAAAGTGTTCCAAACTTGAAAACTTTTTATTAGCTTATTAAAACCTTATTTACTTTTTGAATTGTATTTTAGATTTTTTATAGTAGAGATTATTTGAATATAGAACTTTTTATCTTTTCACGATGAATTAGTACATTTTGAATTTTTTCTTTTTTACCAAGTGCAATAATCACAATATTGTTTTAACATGTTTTTATCTTTTCCCTATTCACCACACTTCCTCAGTATTTTTGGCTGTTTTTGATATCAATTGTATTATAAAAAATAATGACTCAAATTATTGATACTTTTCAAAAGTTCAGACCTCTAAGATGTACCGTTTAGGGTCATATGTGATCAAGAAAACCCAACAATCTTCCACAAGAACCTATCTTCTCTGTCTATTTGACTTTAATCAACTCTGCAGTAGCTCCAGCAGAGAAATAAAGCCAAAGTCCAGCATAGAGCGGCTGAGTGAATGTGGTCTGGACTCTGTGGAGGAGAGTCATGGTTTCAGAGACGCTGTAGAAAGACAGAATACCTGCTCTGTGATCCAGGTACACTCCTACTCTGGAGGACCGAGGACCTGAGAGGACAGTTTGGATTTTTTTGTGATAGAATGAATAACTTTTGTTTTCACAAAGTAATGCCCAAGATTTGTCATTGTATCCAAATACACATTCATTTATACTGCTCTTTTGATATTCTTGTATGAGACTGCTACTTCTATTCCTCTACCGCTCCTCTCCACTCTACCTGATCATAAAAGGTGAATCTGTCTGGATGATCAGAATAACATTGTTGTTCTTTCAACTGTGTTACTTTTCTGTTCCCCTCAGATAATAACAGATGTGTGTTTGCTGTGTTTGGATCCAGTGTGATTTCATGTGAATATTTTAAGAATCCAGCTCTGGTCTTTGGCTCTGCTGGTGACAGTAAAACATCCCTTCAGTGACTGTCAGTGAGATGTTTGTCCATTCCTCTCTCAGAATGTCCTGTAGTTTATCTCTGGTCTCTGACACAGCTGCTGTCACATCCTCAAAGTAGCTCAGAGGACGAATATTGATGCTGGATGAGTGTGTAGACTCACTGAGTGCTGACAGTGAGGGGTAGTTGTGTAGAAACTGGTTGTGATCCTCTGTGTGTGAGAGCTGCTCCAGCTCGCCGTCTTTCCTCTTCAGCTCAGCGATCTCCTGCTCCAGCTTCTCCTGAAGCTCTTTGACTCGACTCACTTCAGTTTCCTGCTGGGATCTGACCTGCTGCTTCACATCAGAGCTTCTTTTCTGGAGGAGACGGATCAGCTCAGTGAACATCTTCTCACTGTCCTCCACTGCTTTATCAGCAGAGCCATTGATGGCCTCCACCTCCTGTTGAAGCAGCTTCACATCTTTCTCTCGCTCCTGGATTCTCTGCTGGATGTTTAGTCGTCTCACCTCGAGCTCCTTCTGCTTCTCAGTCCTTTCTGCTGCAGCTGGGACTGTTTCATGGCCTTTATGTTCATCCACTGTGCAGAGATAACAGCTATAAGATAAAAGTCTAAGGGGGTCAGATTGTGAGACCTTGGGGGCCATTCAACTGGCCCACGATGACCAATCCACTTTCCAGGAAACTGTTCATCTAGGAATGCTCGGACCTGGCACCCATAATGTGGTGGTGCACCATCTTGCTGGAAAAACTCAGGGAACGTGCCAGCTTCAGTGCATAAAGAGGGAAACACATCATCATGTAGCAATTTCAAATATCCAGTGGCCTTGAGGTTTCCATTGATGAAGAATGGACCCACTATCGTTGTACCCCATATACCACACCAAACCATCACTTTTGTTGTTCCAACAGTCTTGGAGGGATCCATCCAATGTGGGTTAGTGTCAGACCAATAGCGGTGGTTTTGTTTGTTAACTTCACCATTCACATAAAAGTTTGCCTCATCACTGAACAAAATCTTCTGCGTGAACTGAGGGTCCTGTTCCAATTTTTGTTTTGCCCATTCTGCAAATTCTGTGCGCCGATCTGGGTCATCCTCGTTGAGATGCTGCAGTAGCTGGAGTTTGTAAGGGTGCCATTTGTGAGTAGCTAATATCCGCCGAAGGGATGTTTGACTAATGCCACTCTCCAGTGACATGCGGCGAGTGCTACGCTGTGGGCTCTTGCTGAATGAAGCTAGGACAGCCACTGATGTTTCTTCATTAGTGACAGTTTTCTTGCGTCCACATTTTGGCAAATCCAACACTGAACCAGTTTCACGAAACTTAGCAAGCAGTTTGCTACTGTAGCATGGGAGATGGGTGGTCTCGTAGGGTGTCTTGCATTGAAATCTGCTGCAATGACCCGGTTACTGCGTTCACCAGATATCAACACAATTTCGATCCGCTCCTCACGTGTTAACCTCTGACATGTCAATGGCTGTGAACAAAGAGAAACTTGTAAATAACTCATGAAAGAATAAAGTTACGTTGAAACCAAGCACACCATTGTTTTTCTTGTGACATTACCAATAAGTTTGATGTGTCACATGGCCCTCTTCCTATTGAAAAAACAAAAGTTGTATCCAAGATGGCCGACTTCTAAATGGCCACCATGGTCACCACCCATCTTGAGGAGTTTGCCCCCTCACATATACTAATGTGCCACAAACAGGACTTTAATATCACCAACCATCCCCATGTTATTACGGTGTATCCATATAAATGCCCCACCCTGTATATTCGTGCTCATGGCACATTAATCCAGAGTCAAAGTGTTTTTTCAAAGAGGAAAATCTTAACTCTCTCCGAGCTATTTCCACATAGGGTTAGGGCCCTACCTGCTTCAACTTTCTTGTCTGGCAAGAACAAGACGTTTGTTCTGTAGAAACTTTTGCTGTTTCCACAAAAAAAATTTAAACCTACAAAGAGTAAATTGGCCCAAATGGAGGGTGAATGTAAAAGTTGTATTAGAGAACTTAATTGTTTTTGTTAGTTCAGTCATGAAGCAGATTTATTCAGGTAATTTAATTAAAACACAATTTACTTAGAAAAAGAACATTAAAACAAAACTTTTCATTGCAAGTTTACAAGGACCCCCTACCACCACTGGATCCATCATCAGGAATAAAGACAGAAATCTGTGAAAAACTCAACAATACTATGTTATGCTGTTTTCATATATTAGGTATGAAACCCTCAAAATACATTTAATTAAATTAAATTTTATTTAAACAGTGCCAAATCACAACAGTTGCCTCAAGGTGCTTTATACTGCATGTATTCCTACAATAATACATGCAGATCAATGACCCCCTATGAGCAAGCACTTTGGTGACAGTGGGAAGGAAAAACTCCCTTTTAACAGGAAGAGAAAGAAAACAGGATATAAGACATGCTGTGGAAGAGAGACAGAGATTAATAACGGGTATGATTTAGTGCAGAGAGGTCTATTAACACATAGTGACTGAGAAAGGTGATTGAAGAAGAAACACTCAGTGCATCACGAGAATCCCCCAGCAGCCTACACCTATTTCAGCATAACTGAGGGAGGATTCAGGGTCACCTGGTCCAGCCCTGACTATATGCTTTAGAACAAAAGGAAGGTTTTAAGCCTAAAAGTAGAAATAGCGTCTGTCTCCTGAATCCAAACTGGAAGCCGGTTCCACAGAAGAGGGGCCTGAAAACTGAAGGCTCTGTCTTGCTGCAGAATTTTGGATTAATGAAGGCTTTTCAGGGAGGTTTTAGAACTTCCTAATAATAATGAATTAACGTAGTCCAGCCTAGAAGTAATAAATGCATGAACTAGTTTTTTAGCATCACTCTGAAAATTAGAGGTCCAGGTATTTATGTCTTTTTAAGACATTCCTGCAGTTTAACTAACTAATTGGTGTGTGTTACTTGGCTTCATGGATAGATAGAGCTGGGTGTCATCAGCATAGCAGTAAAAATGTATAAGGGAAGCATGTTTAATGTAAACAGAATTGGTCCTAGCACTGAACCCTGTGGAACTCCATAATTAAGCATGTGAAGAGGACTCTCCATTTCCGTGAAGAAATTGGAGTCTATTAGATAGCTATGTTACAAACCACTGCAGCGCAGTACCTGTAATACCTACAGCATGTTCTAATCACTCTAATAGGATATGCAATTATAAGAATAAGGTAATAAACTGAACAAAGAATGATGAGAGTTCTTCACTCCTCTAGACAATCCAATTTTATTCAGTTTTACTTATAAAGCACAAAATCACAATGACAGTTCTCTCAAGACGCTTTAAATTGTAAAGGACCTAAAATAGCAGAAAATACTGTCTTGAATATGAATCATCTCCAATCAGTTGTTGCAGTGACTTGACAGTGTAAGCACTACCACCAACACACTGCTATGACTCACAGGTGCTACTAGAATGCAGCTTCTCATCTTTGTGAGTTCTTGTATGACAGTTCAAAAGTGATTTTCGAGTGAATCTTTTCCCACAGGTGCTACAAGAATACGGCTTCTCGCCTGTGTGAGTTCTTACATGAGATTCCAATGCTGCTTTCTGACTACATCTTTTTCCACAGATCCCACATGAATATGGTTTCTCACCTGTGTGCATTCTCCTGTGTTTTTTAATTGCTGATAAATCAGAAAATCTTTTTCCACACGTGCTACAAGGATATGGTTTCTCACCTGTGTGACTTCTTTCATGACAGTCCAAAATTGATTTCTGAATAAATTTTTTTCCACAGGTGCTACAGGAATATGGCTTCTCACCAGTGTGAATTCTCTTGTGTCTTTTTAATGCTGATGAGTGAAAAAATCTTTTTCCACAGGTGTTACAAGTGTACGGTTTCTCGCCTGTGTGAACTCTCAGATGTATAGTCAGCACAAATTTATGCCGAAAGGTTTTTCCACAGATGTCACATTCTAGAGACTTTTTCCTTGAGACAGGTTTACTTTGACTCTCTGACACAGCAGTGTTGTCTTGTCTCTGTCTATGACCTCTCTTTCTGTGATGTCTCTTCTTCAGCTCTGTATTTCTAGTAGATCCTGACTCCACGTGCCCATTTTCTTCATGATCTCGGCTCTCTCCTTCAGGAGAGCTGTGAGAAAGAAGCTGCTCACTGTGGTCACTTTCCTCATAAGATCGAGTCACCATGAAAGTATCAGCCTCCTGCTTCAGTCCAAGCTGCTCTCCCTCCTGACTGCTGCACAGTTCCTCCTGTTCCTCTTTAATCTGTGGAGGCTCTGGGTCCTCCTGGTCCAGACTGGAGTTCCTCTCCTGGTTACAGACCTGCTGGTCTGTGAGAACACCGTCCTTTTCAGAGAGATCCTGCTGTTGGAGGTCTGAAAGCACAAATGAACAAAATGATAAAAATACATTTACTGACAGGGCTCTAGACTAACTTTTTGCCATCGTTACACCGGCACAAAAGTTAGGTGGACTAAAATGTTTCAACCGCATCACTTAACACCGCAGTTTTACATGTGCACTTTTTTGGGGGGGGAGTTGCAGTCCATACAGACAATATTAATTTCTAAATTATTAACTAACAATCTTATGCTTAAAGTGCTTTGGCAATATTGTAGAAAATGTTAAACTTAATCATCATCTTGGCCTCCTCTGACGACCTGTTTGTTGCTGTCTGCTGCTGAAAGGCAATGGGGAGAGGGGACACTTGGGCAGTGCATTGTTTTGCAGCATATAATGTGTTTTCTGGATACACTGTGTTTTTTCAGCGTTCAAAGACAGATGGCACCATGTTAGAGCTGGCTATGAACTTCAGATGGATCAGGCCTTAACTTAACAAAAAAGTTATCAATAGTTCTTTTCATCTTTTCTTATTACCCACAGCTACATCCACTTCTGTTAGGCCAAGGCTGCTCACTAGGGCTGCGTATCATCACTGATTTCTATAATCCATTCGATTCAGGTTCTCAAAGTTCTGATTTGATTCAATTTAGCCTCAGCCAGTCAGAAATATTATAATTCTGATCATTTATCAGTACGGATACATGTGAGACTTCATCAGAATTGTGAACATCACAGCAGATGCCTTTGTGTCAAAGTAACTGAGAATAAAACACAGAAAAACATGAAGGAGATTTTTCTGGCCTGGCTTTTTATAGCAGATAACCTTAAAAATATTCTGTAATTTTGCATAATTTTAAAAAGTTTTTCTTCAGTATTAAACAGCAGAAATTAGGCTTTCTTTTCCGAGGTCATTTAAGTAAATAAAAAAAAAAGAAAAAGACAGCGGCCGACAGCGCTGTAATCAACGGTAGACTGGTGGGTAATAAGCGAATGAATAGTGCAGAAAACAGATTTGAGACGGGAAACTGTTCTTGAAGTACAGAGAGAGAGAGAGAGAGAGCTAGCTGTGCATGAAGTCTGATTTTTATCGTGGTGGAAGCAAAACAGCAAAACTCAAAGGGAATTCATGACGACATTGACCAAATGTGAAGCGCAGTTTGCTGCTTCTTTTGCTGCTGGCTCTGTGAATTTTAGTTGGAGAGAGACAAAACCTGCAGCTCAGAATCAGCGCAAAAAGACGTGAACACAGAGCTCCGACAGCGTGTCCGTCTACGGGCCGTCGGGTGAGAAAGCCGAGAAAGACAAAGTTGATTCTGATGCGTCAGGTCTGTGTTTACGTCTTTGTGTGGAATCCGTGTACCTGCTCTCATTTGCTGTTTGGTTGTTGTTGAAATGGTTTTGTGAGCTTTAATCTGAGAATCTGGCGTTTCTGGCAAAACACAGTTATATTTAAAAGTCGATTCAGGATTTAATGAATTGATATCGCTTTATTCAAGCTACTCACCTCCATCTTCCAACTGCACTTTCAATTGGACCACGGCCAATCAGAGAGGTCCCGCCCATGACTATCTCTGATTGGTTTAGTCCACGACACGGGCATAATGTGTGTCTGTTGTTGACCACATGGAGAGTTACAGAGGTTTTATTTTTTGTTACCCGAACAGTTGGTCGCACTCTGCTCAATGTTATTTTTAGTAACACTATTATTTTTACAATGTTATTACAATGTTACTGGTGGTGGTCAGAGGGCCCGGTGGCGCCAGTGTCTGGGAGCCTCGCCTCTGTCAGTGCGCCCCAGGGCAGCTGTGGCTACAATGTAGCCTGCCATCACCAGTGTGTGAATGTGTGTGTGAATGGGTGGATGACTGAATGTAGTGTAAAGCGCTTTCGGGTCCTTAGGGACTGAGTAAAGCGCTATACAAATGCAGGCCATTTATCTTTCTTTTTTTTTACAATGTTATTTTTACTCATCACCTACATGGGTGACCTTCATTTTTATTAGGACATCAGAGTCTTACATACCTATTTTGTGTAACTTTATCACAGGTTTCCAGATGGTCTCCATCTCTCTCAGCTGCTCTTCCCCAGTCCAGACGATAATGCCTTCAGCCTCCTGCTTCAGTCCAAGCTGCTCTCCCTCCTGACTGCTGCAGAGCTCCTCCTGTTCCTCTTTAATCTGTGGAGGCTCTGGGTCCTCCTGGACCAGACTGGAGTTCCTCTCCTGGTTACAGACCTGCTGCTCATCCAGACCCTCCTCTTCCTCACAGTCATGATTTTGTGGGAGGTCTTGAGGAACAAAGAAAAAAAACAGAACAAGGTAACTAATGTGATGATACAAGAACACACGCAACACTATTTTACAAAAGCATGAATCAAAGCCTGAATAAATCATGATCAATTGGAGAGACAGTGAGCTCAGATTGTAGCCTGACCAGCGCCACAGTGTGGTATTGATCATGTTAAATTAAGTATATGAATGCAGGATGTTTTCATCAGCTGAGGCGGGTCATAGAGGCACTCTCAGGCAATGAGGTGGAATTCACAGGTGATGATGCAAAAAACGCATGAATGTTTTCCAGTTTTGAAATAGTTTAAAGTGTAAGAGTTCAAATGTGCAACTGTCATTAAAAATAAAGGCACCACTGAGCAGTGAGATATATTCATTTGTAAATGTATAAAATTAATAGTTTTCTGTTAACATTCTTTTAGCATCTTGTCATTTTTGCAGAAACAATGTTGCACTTTGGCGTTATATTTTTCATGTTCACTGTAGAGCTTCATCACCAGGTCATGTGATAAGGTCTATCATGTTAGATGGTCTGTCTAACAATATCAATAGGACCTAAAACACTGACACCTGATGAACTGTTGGAGAAAATAAAGTTTAAAAAATTAAATAAATGCAACAAAATGCGTATTCTTTAAAAAAGCATTTTTTTCTTTAAGCTTCTCTAAATTTTAGTGCAGAATAAACATTAGAGCACTTTGTTTAAGTATTTATTACAATCTGGTTTTGTGGAAAGATAAACTAGTTTAGATTTAGATATGTTTACAAAATGTGTGCATAAGTGTTCAAAATGTACAATTTATATTTGCATTTCAAGTTATAAAAATAATTTACTCAACATGTCTGTGTTGTTTTTTTTAACAGTAAAATAATACTAGTGGGATTTTGTTTTTTGTGTGATTTCAGATCAATGAATGATGTCAATGAAAAAACAATTCAGATATGCGAGGTTGAGCTGAAAAGAATGATACCAAGGCAAAGGGGGAAAAAAATAAAATGAAACAGTCTGAGGGTGAAATACAAATGTAAAATCAAAAGGTGTCAAAAATGTCCGGTTATATTTTGGACCTCAGAGGGTTAACCCAACAAATCATGAAAAATTAGGTTTACATTTTTGTTCATGACAGTGCAGATTTATGACATTTTGTGTAAATTTAAGCATGTAACAATTTGAATGTTTTCTAACGAAAACAGTGTGAAACTTAAGTTAGACTTGTGTGTGTAAATGAACCGCCCTATGTTGTGTAGCTTTCTGGATTTTATACTTATTGAGCTACATATTTATTTATTATACAGACTATACAGTACATAGAATCAAAACTCACATTTTTTATGTAACTAAAGTTTTTAAGTATGTAGGCTACAGACAATGATTAAGTTATAGACTATAGTTATATTAAAGAAGTGTATACTTACTGCATTTTAATCATTGTACCACCTGCATATGTGTTTGAAAAGAAAAGGCTTTGATTTTGCCACCTGAAGAAAATTTCTTTAGATCCGTCCCTGGTCTGCTCAGAGATGCTGCTGTCTACATTGGCTTACTCTGCTGCTACCAGGAGCTAACCTAGCAGTGACCATGGACCTGCACCAGTCCAACATAGTCCATCACTGGACACTGACCCACAGCACTGATAAAGACCCAGTTTAACTTCTTCTAGTAAAGTCAGTCACACTGAAGAATCTGAGCTTGAACAGCACAGAGTTAAAAACACGTCCATACCTATGATGTGTGAGTTTCTGTCGGGTTTCCGGCTGATATCCAGCAGTCTGTGCTGACGGTTGATCTCCTCCTCATACTGGACGATGGTTTTTTGAACCTCTGAGAAGATTTCTTCACAAACAGCAGTTAGTCTCTCCTTGATGAACTCTCTCAGATACTGAGCTGAACTCATCGCTGCTTCAACTCAGGCTGAGCGGATCGATACACGCATCTATACAGACTGATCTACACTGACGTGACGGGATCGATACGTAAGTTTCTCTCTCCCCGGAGTTCAGTCCACTTCGTCAAACAGCAGCCATATCTGTGCACGTGACTATTCTCGCATGGACACGCCTCCTTTTACTTTGTTGCTCTACTGTGATTTGTTGGCCTGCAGTCACGTGACGTTTTTTCTCCCTCGTTCATAACTTTATTTATATTCCAAAGAGAAAGCGTAAACAGGTTCATGCCTGTTATTGATACAGTATTTATCACAGGTCCTCCATGCATTCTCCTGCTGTTAATGATATATCATTAAATAAGGAAGAGCAAAAGAGGCAGTAACATAAATAATTATATCCCTACAGTCAGCTGTTATTAATGCTTCTAAACTGAAGGCTAAATCATCAACAGTATGAGCACACGTGTTGGTGCAGCATCAAAAACTACAGCAGATTATTTTGGTTTTATGGATATTTTGAATTTGTCCAATTTGTATGATAACAAAAACACATTATGATGAAGCTGCTGAGAAACTATCAGGATTCAATATGTCAAAAAGGAATCCTGAATTAAAAAACAGTCTTATATTATTTATTTATTTATTTGCTTGGATATTACTCATTTACATATTTGTTGTTGTTTTAATGCATATCCGTGAAAACATTTGCCTACATTCTTTTAAACGAAGCAAAGTATTTTTAGCCTGAGACCATCTTATAACGTGTTTCATAGTCCCTGTTAACACGTGCCTGCTGACACATGATACACAGTAATATGTGTTTGAATACAACCTGAAACCTGTTAATGTTCTGATTTAACAGCAGATTTCTCCACATGCAGGACAGAGAAATTCCTGCATCTGTCACACAAAAAGTGGAAAATATATTTGTTTGACATTTTAATCACAATAACAAAGAAATAAAATGTTGGTAGATCCACTTTTTACAACGAATCATCCATCAGTAAAGAGTGTTCAGTAGAAAAAGGCCAGTGAGTTTATGTAAATGCTGTATCTGCTGTAAGACACAGACATAAAAATACATAAAAATGAATTTCATTTCTATCCACCATCTTGAACACTGACTATAAATGTGTTCACTTCATTATTGTGTGATTTGGTTCCTTCACGTGTCTCCTTCAGTGCAAATAAAGGACTGTTAGAGTGTGTGCTGTGTGTTTGTCTGAAGCATGACAATCCTTTCCAACAAGTATTTCCAGCTGTTTGTCTCCACTCTGCACTTTAGTCTTTCTTACTGTCATGTCTGTGTTTGTCCACCAGGTGTCTCCCTCAGCTCATTTTCTGTGTGTGAGTTTTCTTTCGGTCTCTGGTCATTTTAATGTTTGTTCAGTTGTGTGTAATTGTTTTTTTCACATATGAAGTCAAATCAAACACACTGAGCTCAACATAAACTTCCTGCTAACAGAATTTTTAATCAGTGCAGAGGCACAGAAGAAAGGACCCCACGCACACACACCGCTGTCAGTTTGCTCAGTTTGTCTATGGCAGCCGATTCTGTTGTTTTGGTTCTTTGCACGCTGGAAACAGTCACTCCAAGGCTGCTGCCACCCACTCGTCATTCTGCTCCGCTGTCAATGAAAAAGCCAAGAAGATAGCAGTGTGATCTAACTTATCCCCCCTCCTCTGCAGCAGGCCAGGGAGCACACCTCCACCACAGGCACCAAGAAGTAAAACTGCTTCAGCTATTCATTAAAACAAGTTAGTAGTCCAAAATTAAACACATTTCAGTATTCCTTATAGTTCTTATTTCTTTTTAAGATACATGTTAATTTGAGCCCATTAGGTATGAGTCAGACACCCACTTTGCTTTTAGGATAAGGATTAAAACTTTGTTTTTTGATGAAGCTCGTAGTTAGGATCAGCTGACACTGAACCTTCCCTTAGTTATGCCACTTATTCCAGTAGCCTAATCTTCTTCTTTTTCTACACTCATCTCTCTCAAACACCTCTCTGCATTTAATCATTAGTCATTATTAATAACTGGCTCTTTTACACAATGTGTCTTTTGTCCTTTCATCCTCCCCTCACCCCCAAACAGTCATGGATGGCCCCGCCCCTCCCTGAGCCTGGTTCTGCCAGGAGGTTTCTTCCTGTTAAAAAGGAGTTTTTCCTTGCCACTGTCACCATGTGCTTGCTCATAGGGCTTTGTGTGATTGTTGGGGCAGGAAACGTTGATTGATTAAGAATGACAATGACAGAACTGAGACTGACAGCAGAGGAAAAGTGGATGTGATGTAGAGAACAGACCATCAGCCATGAACAGAGGCAGTGAATCCAAATCTTTATTACTGAATATACATTTAAAAAGCAGAAGTTCATATTTACTGGCAGTTGTAATCCACAGCAACTCTTCAGTGGTGTTTATTAAAGAAGGGCTTTCTCTCAATCGCCCAATAATCGTTGAGTATTTCAGGTTAGTGTTTTTTGTTCTTCCCCCTTTTTTTAACAATGAAAATGACAGGAGTGAATAAAGCAAGTAAAATATTTATTCTTGTCATTGAGAGAAAACAAAATATTGACATTCTTAACAGGAGCTGCATGTCATGCTGTTATGAATGTTAGCATCATATTTTTCTACATTAAATAACTAGAGGAGAGAAAAGTTTGAAATGTATGAAAATAAATATTGAATGCAGACTTTGAATACAATTGGCTTTACAGCAGCTTTTAGTTTTACTTTAAACGATTAAAGTCAGAACTTTCAGTTTCTAATCTGCAGGTTTTATTATGACTGCTTTGGTCACAAGTCCAAAAAAATATTTTCTGCATGTCTTTAACCTGTTGGACTCGTTTTCTATCAGTGTTGTTCCAGTAACTGTGTGTGTGAGTCTGAGATAAACAAGATATTTTCAGGTACAGCACAGAAAAACACTCCCATTTTAATTCAAATGAATCGTCAACACATTTCAGTGTTGTTTTAACAGTTACGTAATATCAATGATGCGAGTTGCTCCTTAATGCTCAAATCTCCCTACTCTCCACCAGAGCCTGTCACCTTTGTTATAAAACCCATCCCTCCTAAAGGACTTTGTTGTTCTTTATACACTTAGTTACTTTATCTCTGTATTTAAAAATACAAAGCATATACACATGATTATAGGATATGATTCTTTTATTCCTGCAACTTACTAAAAGCTTATAAGATGTGTGTTAACATTCGATACTATTTTTGTTAACTGTCATATTTGATTTCCTTTGTCTTTGGACTGCAAGTGTCCAGAGTCTGCTGCAGCTCGGCTGTGGTGTCTTTGAAGGAGAGGCGATATGAAAGAGGCTGATGACACACAATTCAGAAGTGTGTGACTGATAAGAAAGTTTAAAAGAACTAGTTATCTATGCTTAATCTGTTTTTTAATTCATGTTGAAATAATGTGGTTATTAAAGTAGGATTATCGCTGTTTTCAGCTGGCGCACAAAAACACTCGAGCCCTTCAAATAAAACATTTACAGGGCAGTGTCTAAGGGTCGGCAAGCAAATATATTTGAAAGTAAATGTCAAGCAGAGTAACTCCTGTAAATATTTTATTCAGTTATGTCAGATATGTGGTGTTTCTGGGTGAATATTAATACAATGTTTTATTTTATTTTAAAGCTGTTTCTCACTTGTTGTTTATTGTAGATGATAAATTAATACTATTTTTATTCTTCATCATGGTCTGTAATACAGCAATTTCCCTTGAGGGAACAATAAAGTATTGATCTGTCTATCTATTAAATTCAGTAAGATTTATATTTCACCAAATCATAACGACATGTTTAATATCGTAAGGTGGAGATCCTACAATAATATAGAGAAACCACAACAATTACACAAACTCTTAAGAGTGAAACTTTTCCCTTTTAACAGAAAGATCGGGTTCATGGAGGGGCGGCAATCTGCCGTGATCAGTTGGAGGTGATGGGAGGAAAACAGCACAAAAACATGCTGTGGAAGAGAGCCACAGATGAATAATAACTAATAATTAAATGTGGTGAGTTAATGCACCACATTGAGGGAATCCCCCAGATATCTAGGCCTATTTCATCATAACTAAGGAAGGATTCGACACTAACTATATACTTTACCGAAAAGAAAACGTTTTAAGCCTAATCTTAGAAATAGAGAGCATGTCCCAAATCCAAACTGGGAGCTGATTCCACAGAAGAGGTGGTGAAGACTCCGCCTCCCGTTCTACTTTTAAATATCCAAGGAACAACAAATAAACCAGCAGCCTGAGAGCTGCTCTAGGCTACATCCACACTAATGCGTTTTCGTTTAAAAACGCATTGTTTTCTCTCCGTTTTGGCCTCCTGTCCACACTGAGACAACGTTTTCTCCAAGGAAAAACATATAGTTTTCAAAACGCTCTCGAAAACGCATACATTTGAAGACGGTGTGTTTGCCGCAGTGTGGACAGCGAAAACCGAGACTTTCTAAAACGATGACGCATGTTAGTCATGTGATGCAGTCATGTGACCAATTAAACTAAGATAGCGGAGGGCATTATACAGCAGTTGTTTTGTTTGCCCTCAATTTTGACAGCCCTATTAAAGATTAATATCAGTCTGTACATGCTCCAGATAGCTTTTCTTCAAATTCTTTAACTCTCACTCGCTTTTGCTACTTCGTACTTTTGTGTTACTTGCAGCAACAACTTCTTCTCATTGTTAGTCCATTTTAAAAACTCGGTGCTTTTCCTCGACATTTTGCCGCAACGTTTCAAAGAGCCAAAAGGTAAATAAGTGTCGAATCTTCTTGTGTTTCACGCATGCACAGTACTGTAATGTAAGCACTTTTGGCGCACAACTCTGTGAAAATGACTGAAAACGATAGTGTGGATGCTGAGCGTTTTCAAATAAAAACGCCATTTTCAAATCTATCCGGACTAGTGTGAATTTTATGTCAGCAAAAACATCGTCTCAGTGTGGACGGGAGGCCAAAACGGACAGAAAACGATCAGTTTTTAAACAAAAACGCATTAGTGAGGACTTAGCCTGGGACTCTCCACCATTTCACCGTAGAACTGAAGAAGCTTCTCAAATGAGAGGTGAAACGTCTTCAAGCAACTTAAAGAAGTCCAGACGCTTTTCTTCCCAAACTCCTTGGACTACGAGGCCTTGATGACTGAGAACCTTCACAGACATATCTCCTCTCAAGAGTTTACAACCAGATGCAAACCACTGGCTACGCTCAGGAACAAGAAGGATAGCCTGCACAGCACTGAAAATAAAGTCTTGAAAAGATGAAGCCAAGATGAACTCTATCAGAATGACTGGAAGACCAAAAAAATCGATAAGAGAAACAGTTTGTATGAGGGAACCATATCTGTTGAACATTTTACATTCCTGGTGTTTTGAGGTTTGAACCACATTATTTTAAGGTTTTCTGTTATGCATAAAAGATAACCAAAATGTCATTTCATTTGTTAATATACATTTGTCGTATGTCAATATTTGAATTTTTTTTTCTCTATCACTTTGTAAAGTTTGCAAAGTCTCTGTATCCTCACTTTGGAACTGAGGATACAGAGCGATGAAGCATTTCAGGTGTTATTTTCTCCCATTCATCCTTCACACACAGGAAAAGATTAATAAACCTTGCAACAGAAAACTGCAAAGA
>NW_024582958.1:141220-142274 GCF_018398535.1 Haplochromis burtoni | reverse complement strand
TCAGTTTTATTTGTAAGATATTTGTTAAAAATTAATATAAATAAATTAACTATGGTTACAGCTAGAAGACAAGATTGTAGCATACTTGAGATGTTTTACAGCAAGGAGAGCAGTTATAACAGAATTATTTGTTTAAGGTAATGACATGGTAGAAAATTGGGATATTTTACCAGAATTAAATGTAAAATCTAATGTAAATACATCTTATATAAAATAGTGATTTATATGTTTTAAAGTAATATTATCCAATATTGATTAAAGGAATGCCAGTTTGCATGGATTTATGATGACTTATATTATACAGATAACTTCTAGCACTGTCAAAAATGTATATAAATATGGTCTTGGCATAATTTTACTGCATTATTCTGTACAGATCTGTTATATCTGTATATCTGTTAGCTGTATATATGTTAACGCTGCTCAACATCGATTGTTTATATTAAGATAAATTAGGTTAGAAACTGTTTTTAAATAATATAGTTAAAATGCATATAGAATCTATTTACAGCTCTTCACTTACAGCAGATCATCTCTATCTCATCCCGTTGCCAGAATCCTCCTTCTGTCACACCAACCCTGTGTCCTCCTTCACTATACTCACTGCTCCTTTGTAGTCTTCCTCTTCTTTTCTTTCCTGGCAGCTCCATCTTCAGTGTCCTTTGTCCAGTATATCCACTATCCCCGCTTTGCATGTCAAAACTATCTCAACTTTGTCCAATAATATAACTTACAAAATCCTTAAACCTATGTACATACATACATAAGAGTTGGCAAAGTGGTAACAACATCTGGGAAGTATTTACAACAGTTCACTTGTCCCATATATTTTGTCATGTTACAGTCTTATTCCAAAATTATTAAATTTGTTTTTCACCTAATAATTCTGCACACAATACCCCAAATTGGAAAAAAAGTTTACTTAAAATTCTTGCAGATTTATTTTTAAAAAGAAACATCCACAGCCTGTGCAGTGACACTCAAAATAGAGCTCGGGCGCATCCTGTTCCCACTGATCTAGTGTCAGATGTTTCTACAATTTGACTGACGTCCA
>NW_024582958.1:139234-140962 GCF_018398535.1 Haplochromis burtoni | reverse complement strand
AAATTCTTGCAGATTTATTTTTAAAAAGAAACATCCACAGCCTGTGCAGTGACACTCAAAATAGAGCTCGGGCGCATCCTGTTCCCACTGATCTAGTGTCAGATGTTTCTACAATTTGACTGACGTCCAACTGTGGCAAATTCCGATGATTTTACATCACTGTGTAGGTTTTCAGGGGCCTATTTCTCCCTGCCACTTTCCCTGCCATGGGCTGATGCCCCCACCTGCTGGTGGTTCTTGGTGATTCTTGCCATCCTGGGCTGGGTGCTAGGGCGTGTACTGGCTCACTCCTGGGCCTGCTTGGTGGGGCCTGGTCCCCTTGACTCTGTTAGGCCCCTGCTGGGTGGTGAGAGGAGGTGTGTGTGTGTGGGGGGGGCATTTATTATTATTTTTTATTTATGGTCATTTATGCATATGATGGTGTTTGCTGTGTTTTCTCTGCTGTGTTGTTGTTTTTCCAGCAGGTGTTGAAGCAGATTCTCAGTGTTTTGTTTTTTCTCTCCCCCTCTCCTTCTGTCTTTCTTTTTCTTTTCTGCCCCCATCTTGTCCATTGTGACTTCGAGTTATTAAAGTTCTAATAAAATATGCCCATTAATTGGATCATTATAGCAAATGCCATAAAAAAACACATGCACACATCTGAAGTCCAGAAAAATTCTGACGTTATTTAAACCTGAACAAAACAAAAACTAAAAGACTTTAAAATTAGATGAGCCAAAATTTTTTTCACAACAAATTAAACATGAATCTTGCTATAGACGGGGCAAGAGCATGTTCACCGTGGTGTAGCTCCTCCTCTTCTTTTCAAAACAGTTTGAAGACATCTGGCCATCGAGGTTACGAGTTTCTGAAGTTTTGGTGTTGGGATTTGGTCCCATTCTGGTCTAGCATAGGTTTCCAGCTACTGAAAAGATTGTGGTTGCCTTTGGCATATTTTTTTCATTTAATGATGCACCAAATGCTCTCTATAGGTGAAAGATCTGGACTGTGGGCAGAACAATTTAGCACCCAGACTCTTCTCCAGCAAAGCCATGCATTTGTATTATTCTGCTGAAATTCACAATGCCTTCCCTGCAGTAGACATCATCTGTAGGGGAGCTCATGTTGCCACAAAACCTCTCCCTCCGGGGGAGAGTCGTGGAGGTAACAGCCTAAGCAGAGAAGCCCAGACCTCCCTCTCCCTGAACACCACCTCCTTAGCTTATCCAGTAGAAGAACAAGGTGTTCCCATCCAAGAGATTTAATCTCTCCACCAGCTGCTCTACTCTGAGCCCCCCCCGGATGTCTGAACTTCTCACCCTATCTCTAAGGGAGAGGCCAGCCACCCTTTGGAGGAAGCCCTTTCCCGCAGCTTGTATCTGTGATCTCGTTCTTTCGGTCACTACCCACAGCTCGTGGCCATAGGTGAGGGTAGGGACGTAGATCGACCAGTAAATAGAGAGCTTCGCTTTTACACTCAGCTCCCTCTTCACCACAACAGACCGGTGCACCGTCCGTGTCACTGCAGCTGCTGCACCAATCCATCTCCGGCTCCCTTCTCCCATCACTTAATACTTAAACTCCTCCACCTCCTCCTCACCCGATGAAGCCAACGGAAACACATCATCTGACTAGAGACGAGATTCTGAAACCACCAAATTGGAGGCCTTCGAGGCTACGCTTAGAAATTCTGTTCATAAGAATTATACACAGAATCTGTGACAAATTCCAGCCCTGCAGAGTCCAACA
>NW_024582958.1:135719-138401 GCF_018398535.1 Haplochromis burtoni | reverse complement strand
AATACTTAAACTCCTCCACCTCCTCCTCACCCGATGAAGCCAACGGAAACACATCATCTGACTAGAGACGAGATTCTGAAACCACCAAATTGGAGGCCTTCGAGGCTACGCTTAGAAATTCTGTTCATAAGAATTATACACAGAATCTGTGACAAATTCCAGCCCTGCAGAGTCCAACATCCATTGTGAACAAGTTCGAATTATCGCTGGCTCTGCGGACCAAGCGCTTGCAACTGTCCTATAAGGATTGATTGGTAAGCAATGGGCCAGACACCCCAAACTCCCAGAGCACGCTGCACAGGACACTCTGTACTTGTTTTCAGAAAAAGAAAAACTACTCAAGTAGAGTACAAATACCTGAAAATTCTACTGAAGCACAGCAACAAAGCATTTGGTGCTTCCCACGTTTGATTATAGCACCTAAACTCTGGAACAGCCTTCCTCAGATTGGCCGAATCTTTGTTTGTTAAAAAAAAAAACTATAGAAAAGTAATTTTTAAAAATTAGCTTTCTCGTAATCTCTCTCCCATTCTTTTTGGCTGTAAATTTTCATCTAATGAGTGCATATTAGAATGAATGTAAGACTGTTTGTATGTGTCTGTGTGCTGGAAATATTTTAGTTGCAGTAATCCAAACTAAAGCTTTGGAATTGTGTTTAAATAATCTGTCAATCGGTAACTCACTTTTGTGTTGTTTTGCTTTGACAAAAAAATGTAGTTTTTATAAACCTGACTGATGATGTCTTTGTCTCACCTAAATCTGCATTCTTCATCTAGGTGTTAGAAGCAGCTGGTCTTCAGTTGAATTACTCTGATGTGACAGTTGATATTATGGAAACTGCAACACCTGGTGAGTTAAAGGAGGCCGTAATCATCTAGATCTTTTTTTTTCTCATTCTGGTGGTGAATAGATTAGAATAGCCTTTTATTGTCATTGCAAATTGTGCTCCACACAAACTGTGTATGGAATTAAAAATTTAAATAGGACAGCAAGAGAAAAATAACAGATGATATACAAACTACAGAAATATGTACACAACAGGAGGAAGGCACAGATAGAGGACAGGTTGCTTGTAAAGTCCTTTGCAATGTAATGCACTGCATTCATTGTGTAAATAAAATCACACTTGGAATATTTACTAGCCTACAAAAGCAATCATAAACAAAGACTTTTTTAAAGTGTCTTTTCTGTTTTTGTTCATTTCAGCTTTTTGAAGCGGAATCGTAATCTGCGTTCCCTGTTGTGTCAAACACATTTGTTTATGTCGGGTTTTTTGTTTTTTATTTTTCACATTGAGTATTTATTATTATCATTATTATTATTATTATTATTATTATTATTATTAATGATATGATGATAGTATAATGATAATAATAATAATAATAATGGATTGCATTTATATAGCGCTTTTCGGGGCCCTCAAAGCGCTTTACAATTCCACTATTCATTCACTCTCACATTCACACACTGGTGGAGGCAGCTACAGTTGTAGCCACAGCTGCCCTGGGGCAGACTGACAGAAGCGAGGCTGCCATATCGCGCCATCGGCCCCTCTGGCCATCACCAGTAGGCGGTAGGTGAAGTGTCTTGCCCAAGGACACAACGACCAGGACAGAGAGAGCAGGGGGATCGAACCGGCAACCTTCCGGTTGCAGATGAGCTGCCCAATCCCCTGAGCCCATTGTGTAGCAAAGTGAGAGTTGACCAGCAGAGATAAGAAAGGAGATGGAAACACGATTTAAAATAGAGGATGAGCACAATTGGTCTCCAACTGTTGCATCTGTAATAAAATACAGTAAGAAAGAGAAAAGACAAACATAGATTGTTGCTGTGCGTATGTGTGTCATGAAACATACTTGATAAAGACTGAAAAAACAACCCCTGGGAGCCAGTAGAAAACATAGGAAGGCCCAGGACGGAGGCGGTCGCACTTTTCTTCCTCTCCCTTATCTTTCCTGCTTGGCTTCTTATGTCTTTTGTATAGACTTGCTTATCTCTAACCCTCAAAGAGTTTCTCAGACTTGTTCTCTGAAACCTAAAGAATTATGGATTTGATCAACTGGTCCTGTAACAGAATTGACACCCTGCTGGGCTTGGGAGAGCCCAATTGTCCTGTGGAGACGTTTGCTGCCGGATACTCGATGGTCGGTTGCGTCGTGTGTCTGGCGACACTCGATGGAGGACATTGGAGGACATCTATCAATTTGGAACCACGATAACAGAGTTCTGGCTGACTGGAGTTGGCTCGGTCCTGGCTTATTGAAGTACAAGAAGCAGCTACAGCTGTTCAAAATCCCACAAGGCTGGCCGACATGATAGACCATGGGGAGGGCTGTGAGTACTCAGACTGTGCAATATGGATAATCTTGGAGAAGAACAATGGGAATTGAGAGACCTTGGTGACCAGTGACGGACATTAGACCAACTGTAAAAATTGGATGCAGTTGTTCGCACTAAACGCAAACATTCACCATCTTCACTCATGCAGCTATCCCAAAGGCGCCAGCTGAAGGCTGCCAAGGTGGAAGCTGACTGGAACAGCAAACATTCTCCATGATTTGAATGTGTTTATTTAAAAGGGACAGTGCAGTTTAACATAGTTCAAGTACAAAACATGAAACTGATGTAAGGCACATAAGTTTATAGCTATTGCTAATTTTGCAACACATACACACGTACACT
>NW_024582958.1:134140-135694 GCF_018398535.1 Haplochromis burtoni | reverse complement strand
GTAAAGCAATAAGACAAGGTACGAGCTCTCATGCTCCCAGGACGTGGGGGTGCATTCCTGGGGTGCACACATCCTGTCACTACACAATTAATTATATGCTTCTAAGTATACATGGTTAAACATTTCCTAATACAAATAAGTACAAACAGCATTCTACCATAAGCAAACTTATATCACTAAAAGATTATACTGACTACTAAATACAATTTTCCATTGACACATAGATTGTTGCTGTGCCTACGTGTGTCATGAAACATACTTGATAAAGCCTGAAAAGCCGCAACAACACCCCTGGGAGCCAGTAGAAAACATAGGAAGGCCCAGGACGGAGGCGGTCGCACTTTTCTTCCTCTCCCTTATCTTTCCTGCTTGGCTTCTTATGTCTTTTGTATAGACTTGCTTATCTCTAACCCTCAAAGAGTTTCTCAGACTTGTTCTCTGAAACCTAAAGAATTATGGATTTGATCAACTGGTCCTGTAACAGAATTGACACCCTGCTGGGCTTGGGAGAGCCTGATTGTCCTGTGGAGACGTTTGCTGCCGGATACTTGATGGTCGGTTGCGTCGTGTGTCTGGCGACACTCTCGATGGAGGACATTGGAGGACATCTATCAATTTGGAACCACGATAACAGAGTTCTGGCTGACTGGAGTTGGCTCGGTCCTGGCTTATTGAAGTACAAGAAGCAGCTACAGCTGTTCAAAATCCCACAAGGTTGGCCGACATGATGGACCATGGGCAGGGCTGTGTTTTGAACGCAATATGGAATTAGGGAAGAACAATGGGAATTGAGAGAATTGGCGACCAGTGATGGACATTAGACCAACTGTAAAAATTGGATGCAGTTGTTCGCACTAAACGCAAACATTCACCATCTTCACTCATGCGGCTATCCCAAAGGCGCCAGCTGAAGGCTGCCAAGGTGGAAGCTGACTGGAACAGCAAACATTCTCCATGATAACAGGATTGTTGTCGAACTCTGTTCCTTCTTCAAGGCCATCCGTGTTGATCGAAGATTGTTGACTTTTGCTTAACCGGGTGACGGGACACTTTCTCTCGGTTGACACGAAACACACGCACATATGTACATTCACCCCCCCAAACGCCTTCAAAGCTTATGTTTTCTGTGTTGTGAGATGTGATGATTCATGTGCTGAGGTGTTTTTTCTGTTCTCAAACTGATCTCCCTGTTGGAGCTCAGTCTGGGGGGAGTTCTTTTTTTCTCCTTATCTTTCCTCATGTTGTGCTTTTTCCATGTTATACCTCTCTGACCTGTCTTCCCCATGTGATGTTTATGTAA
The DNA here is from genome assembly GCF_018398535.1 of Haplochromis burtoni. NCBI lineage: Eukaryota > Metazoa > Chordata > Actinopteri > Cichliformes > Cichlidae > Haplochromis > Haplochromis burtoni. Next base: position 134,394 of record NW_024582958.1, on the reverse strand, counting down.
TGTATGTATGGTCGGAAGGGTCAGATGGCGCTGGCACGGCTGGCAGCCTTAACCCAATTTCCCTCGGGATGAATAAAGTATTATCAACCAATCACACCTCAGCTGTTAGCCCCCAAAGAGTACTAAAGACCTGCAGAAGGAGCTGAAATTATCAGAACTGGTTATAATAGAAAAATGTGCGTTTTAAAGGAACAAGAGAATAACTCTTTTGGTCTGTGTGACTGCTCTGTCACTCTTGCAGTCATCTGTTATTG
>NW_024582958.1:129558-134120 GCF_018398535.1 Haplochromis burtoni | reverse complement strand
GTCTACAGGACAGAAATCTGACAGGAAGCATCTGCAGGAGCAGTACTGCTGCACTGAAGACAACACTGTGATGACATGTTCACCAGATGCATTCAGTGTGAACTGGTTGGATCGTATTAAGAGTCTTTTTAATTAGATGCACTCATCCACATCTTATGGTCTTTTCTGTGTCAGTTTCTTAAAAACTGGTCCAGAAACATGAAACCATTTTATTGTTTTTATCTGTGGAGCTCAGATGTAAAAAGAAACCCACACAGGACTCATGTTGAACATATGTTTGAGTTTAATTACAATCACAGATGCTTCCAGTAGTTCAAAGTAGCCTTCAGTCTCTCAGCCAGTTTCACTTCTTTCTTAACTTTTTATATCAATGTCATTTAAAACATAATGACTTAAATTTGTTGCTGGTATGTGACTGAAGCAGAGTCACATGTGATAACATCAACTGCTCTTTCAGGAGCTCACAGGTGGAAGTGAGTTTTAATTAGCAGGCGTGATTAAAACGAATGAACTGTGAAAATGAAGGAAAAATAAAACTTCAATCAATGAGCACTTTATCTGCAGAGGATCGACTCATCTGCTTCTCAGTGACATTTAGAGATTATATACAAAACACAAAGGTAATAAGAAATAGACAAACTGAATGTCCATTATGTCTACATCCTTCACAGATACACTCAGTCATGTTTTTTAAATATATATTTTCATTTTCCTCTTCATCCAACAAAGTTGACCCTGTTGATGTGGTTGCAGCATTTTCAGTGTGACAAACTTTCCCTCCTTGAAGTGACTTCTTCCTCCTTATAAACAGTGCAGCTGCATAGTGATTGAAACCAGCACCACACTGAGCCAGTTTTATAAATGTGAAAAAAGGAAAAGGCCATCCCTAAGATGAGAATCCCATCAGCTTACACTGCTGTGTATAACTCCTGGCCTCTCATCAATAGTCATAACAACTTGTATATTAACGATCAGATGAACAGAATCAACTTTCTGGGATTTGCTTACCTGGATTATTGAGCATGCATCTCTTAGTTGTTTCAAAGGACAAAAACATTGAAAGTTTTAAAGAGTAAAATGAAAATGTTGAATAGAATGAAATTAATAAAACAAAGATGAAAGAGAGGAAGAAAATGGTTTGTGTTCCTGTGTCCTGACTGGTTGTAGCACATAAGTGTAGATGAATGTCTATGATAACAATAAATCAGAAACAGATAAAGAGTGATGTAAATCAGATGATTTGTGGGAAACTCCAAAGACTGCAGGGTTTACTGATGCACTTTAGAGAATAAAGTTTGTTCTACCAGATGACAAGTTTTAACAACCTATAAAATTAGACGTTAAAACTCAGCTACAAACATGTGTGTGTACATACACAGATATATAGACAGATTGATGTTTTTGTTGTTATTTTTATTTTATTACAAAGTTTTCATTTCTGACCAGTGATCCTGAACTCATGCCTGATGGTCCAAATACTACTGTTAGATCAAAGCTGCTGGTATTTTACAGAAATCAGTAATCAGCGGTAAAATGTCGCCCCTGTGGAAGTAGTTTAAGTTAACGACTGAAAAGGACTTGCCTTTAACTTTCTGCTGCATGATCACTTTACTGGGACCACAGCGTCATTCGATCTGCACTGCAGTTAGCTCATCTTTAATAAACCCACCCAATTAAAATCCAGGGGCATGTTCAAATGATTAAATAGTTTTGCTCAGGAACGTTCCTAACTAAGAGAAGTGACCTGGAAGTGTCTGTATGGTAACAGGTACAAATGCTCTAGGTGCTTAGCAAAAGAGCTTGAGTGCTGTCTTTATAACCTCCTTTAACAGCGAATATACTGAACCATCATTTATGAAAGGAGAGGAGAAATATCATCCCAACAGCCATCTTATTATTCAATTAACAAAGCCAATGAAGTTAGCTTTGTTAATTGTACTGACAGTACACTGTCTTAGATGGTATAAAGTTTGTCTGAAGGTTAAATTCAGTGAATGGATCTAAGAGCCATCAGCTAAAAATCATATTAATCTCTGCTTCACTTGCTGTAACCCAAAAGCAGACACAATACACAGAATCTAACAGGTTTATTTGTGGGCAGGAAACAACAGAATATAAGGAACATCATAGGGCAGGATGTGTGAAGTGGAGGAGAGTAGAGTTAGTAATGTAGCGCCAGCTTGTTGTTGGTATTGTGTGATATGAACAGCAGGGTTTGTCTTGTTTATTTCACAAGGGAGAGCACTGGAGGGGAGATCCATGGGAGTCGCGATGGAGGGGAAACTTCCAGAGGCGGGCCGCTGCTCCGAGAGGGAAAGTTCGCCAACACCCACAGACATGACAGTTTCTGAGAGGCTACACGTAAGCTGAACTGCTGAGAGGAAATCAGCTGGTTTACAGGAACTCGTGGTTGTTGTGTAAACACTCTGTCACTGCTGTAAAATCAGCTGATAAGAGGTTTAAAGTCTCCTGTCAGGTGTGTGATGGACAGTTTTAAGATTCTTCTAATTCTCTGTGATGACCTTAATGAATTAAAAAGGTTCATATCATCATATTCTGTCTCTAATTGTTCTAGTTGTTCAACTTAACTTGTGTCCATAAATGACTCTTGTTATTCTTCTTGGTCTAAACCCAGGCAGACTGCTGCTGTGCTCTGTGTTGTTGTCCGATCTGTTTCCAAAGGTAAAGTAAATCCTCACAAAGACAAACTGTTTGTGTGAAAATAGATTTATTTCAGACTTATGTATTAATCTGGTGTCAGTGGTTGATGTAAATTATTATAATTTTAAAATGACTCCCTGTATGTTCACATCTCCCTGAATGCAGTTGTGACTGTGAGGTAGACTCCTGCTTACAGAGCTGACACGAGGAAGAGATTGAATTCTGTGTCTTATCTTTTATGAAGAAGTGGAAACATGTACCATGATTTCAAGACCCCAAAGAGCTAAACTAGCAAAAACCTAGAAAATGAACAACCTCTACTGTGTTTGTATCTCTGCCTTCACAGGTTGGTATGAATGAGCCTCACAGAGCTGCTGCTGGAACCTTAATTTGTTTACTTTCATAGAGTGAGAATGGCTGTTAAAAACAAAAACTACTGATAATATAAATAATCCACATGACGCAGTGAATTTTACTTTAAGATTTTTTTTCTTTCGTTTCCTTTGTGTAAATAACGGGGATTACCCTGGTGTCTGTGCTTTCACTTTCGTGTTTTTATTTGCCTGTGATCTTGATTCAGGCTACATAAAGATCGCTGAACACCTCACATGATCAGACTCCTTCACACACTCACTTGTGCTCTCCAAAGCAGGTAAGGAAACAGTCTGATTCAGACTGAAAGTTTAACGTCTTCATGTGCGGTGATTGTTGTTGCTGCTTTCATTGGTGATCTATGTGATCCACTCTGTACATGCTTTATATCATAGTTGGATTATTGATCAGCAGACGTTATGAAGGCTTCAGTTTAACAAGCTGGTGACATCAAATTGTTCACAGAGGTTTTCTGTCATTCAACTAAACTCAAAAATCAGGTGGACAAAATAATAGAAACAGTGTAAATCTGAGTGGGCGTGTCTTTGTTCACTTTGAAGGTCTTTAAAACAGAATAATATCACTGTGCTACAGCTACACTTGACTTTGGTTCTTCTTCAGGTCGCAGGAGGAGGAGCTGCTTTGTGTTCCTGAGCTGATCATCGACTGAATATGGACAAAGACGAACTCGAACTCATCATGGCTCTGAGAGCCATGGCTTTTTTAGAGGCGATGGAAATGCAAGCGGAAATTCTGTGAGTCTCTCACGAACAAATTTATTTAGAAGATAATAAAGATTTTCATATTTCAGTCACTGTACAATGAAGAAAACTATTTAAATTAATTGTGTCTAAATCCACTTTTTGAATGGGGCTTTTTGAACATTATGGGGTGGTGGAGATTTGAAGCTGTGACAGAAATCAAATGAACATGAATCCAGTTTTAAAAGAAAAAGTAGAAAGAGAGCTGAGTGATAAACCTGAGGTCATACCTGCCTCCATTTTATTTTTTACATGAAATCCTTCCTCACAGAGTTTGTTATAATTATAGCAAATCTTCTGTTAATAGGATGTAGAGTTAAGATGAACCTGCAGGTATTTTATCTGTGGTTCACTGCAGAAGTTGTAGTGATTAGAAGTGAAACTCAGCTAAAGTCAAACTCTATAGTGACAGGCTGGACATGCTGTCTGTCACAGGGTGGCAGAAAACTTTTATGATTAAAAATATCACAACAGATCTGCATATGTGTGCTCATATATGACCTCACTCTCTTTAGTATCACAGTGATCCAGTCAAAGCTTTCTGCACTTGCTAAAAAAATATTTATTTTTATTTTGGTTGTTTTATAAAAGGAAAAGGCTGGCTGCTGCATGTCGCCCTGAAAGTCCCAGGAGCTCTGCTGAAAGGAAAAGATTAATAAAACTTGCAATAGAGAACTGCAAAGACGAAACTGTCCTGCAGTGGCTGAGAGAAAATTCAGAGTCTGGCACCTTCAGAAAACTCTCAGACATGTTTGATTTTCTGAAAAG
>NW_024582958.1:128456-129538 GCF_018398535.1 Haplochromis burtoni | reverse complement strand
GTAAATACATTTCTAAAGGTGCTATGTACATGAAATTGGTAGGAACCCATCCAATTCAAGAGCATTGTCATTCCCAACACATAACATACTGACGATTTTTCATGGCCTGAGACGCTCCGGACTGTCAATTGAATCTAATAGGATTCCACTTGTGGCAGTAAGACACGCTTAGAGCCGAGGCTCCAGCCATCCATTCCAGCCCCAACCATAACCTTAACCCTATCACATAGTGTTTTTCAGAGTGATTCATGATCAGGACGTGAAACACATTTACATGTATAGATTAATTCCAGCTGGCTCTCATGCCTCCAAACGTGTAATATACAGATGATTGGTCACATAGCATTGGTATGTTACATGTTGGGATGAGAACGTGTTTCCAATTCACACACCCAAAGAAATCAAACCATAGATGTCTATAAATTAATGTTTATGTAATATTATGAAATGACACGAAGGAAAGATGCAAGACAGCTGAAATCTATCAGTAATTAGGAAGCACTTAATATTATCTGACCAAATGATGACCTGTAAAAAGGTGTGTCATCACCAAGGTGTCACACAAGAAACACCTCATAATGGGTAAAACCAATGAGCTCTGTCAAGACCTTCAAAAGTTTATTCTTGCAAAACGTACTGATGGCACTGGTTACAGAAGATTTTCTAAACTTCTGAAGGTTCCAGCCAGCACTATTTGGGCCATTATCTGCAAGTGGAAAGAACATCATCATCAACATCCGCACAAGATTTCGGACAGAGGGAAAAGAATTATATGAGGAGTTGTCCAGGAGCCAGCGACCCCTTGCTACAGAAAGACCCGGAATCAACAGGTACAATTTTTTTTTAAAAAAGAAAACAAGCTGTCATCACCAACAACACAGCTATAAATAGATTTACACAAAATGATGACAACAACCTGAACTGTTTATCAGACACTAGTTCAGACAGATGAGCTACTTACCAGAGACAGCCATATCCACCTGTCCTGTCCACTACACAGACGGTCTGCTCAGAGAACCTGTAATATTATCTGAATGAACTATAACAGTGGAGCCTGAACCCAGAGTGAGCGGAGCTCTGCA
>NW_024582958.1:125724-127041 GCF_018398535.1 Haplochromis burtoni | reverse complement strand
CAATCAGAGACTCCATGATCCCAGCCAGCTGTTTGCTGCCTCTGCCCACCATCACTGACCTGGTCCTGTACTCTCCCTGGAACTGTGCCACCACACCTGAAGTGACCTATGGCATTGCAACAGGGAAAATGAGGCCAGAGCACAGGATTTTTTACCGTAATCTTCCACTACCGTTTTTTTTCCATAGTATAACTGTTGTTTACAAACAGCAACCCCCGAACCTGCCAAACTACTGGAACTCACTGAAGAAAGTTGGAGGACACATGATCCCAAATATCAGTGTTAGCCCTCTGCAGCCACATGACGGTGTGTGGGAAAGATTTAAGTATCTCTCAACAAAATATGGCCCACCAGGAAGAAACCACATCGTCATCCCGTTCATCCACCCAGGAGAGAGTGAAAGTGTCCCGTTCTCTGTCGTTGCCTTGGCTCTGTCCCTGGTGCTCCTCTCTTCCAGGTTTAAAGCCACCGTGCACCTTGATGCCTGTCTGAGTGATAAGTCTACAGGACAGAAATCTGACAGGAAGCATCTGCAGGAGCAGTACTACTGCACTGAAGACAACACTGGGATGACCTGTTCACCAGATGCATTCGATGTGAACTGGTGGGATTATTTTAAAAGTCTATTTAATGCACTCCATCCACATCTTATCATCTTTTCTGTGTCTGTTTTTAAAAAGCTGTTCCGGAAACATCAAACTATAAAAGCAATTGTTTTATTTGTTGTTGTTTTTTTTCTTGTTGAGGTCAGATTTAAAAAGAAAGTCACACCGAACTCGTATTAGAACATATGTTTGGGTTTAATTACAATTGCAGAAGCTTCCAGTAGTTTAAAGGTGTCTGCTGTCTATCAGCCAGTTTCACTTCTTTAATGAAGCCTACATGAACCAGCCTCCAGATTGTTTTGCACTTTAATGTCTAGTTTCGCTCCATGCTGAGCTTCCGCAGGTCTATTAGCCATGGTTGACTGCAGAAGTTCAATGTAGTGATTAGAAGTCTATAATGACAGGCTGGACATGGTGTCTATCACAGGATGGTAGGAAGTATTTTATGATTAAAAATATCACAACAGAACTAAACAGTTGGCATCAGTTATGACCTCACTCAGACACTTAAAGGTTCAGTTTTCTTTAGTCTCACAGTGATCCAGTCAAAGATGTCTGCACTCACTAATTTGTGTGTGTGTGTGTCTGTTTGTTTGTTTTTCTAAAAGGGAAATGCTGAAAAGATTAATAAACCTTGCAACAGAAAACTGCAAAGATGAAACTGTCCTGCAGTGGCTGAGAGAAAATTCAGAGTCTGGCACCTTCAGAAAAC
>NW_024582958.1:124406-125704 GCF_018398535.1 Haplochromis burtoni | reverse complement strand
TGGTCGGAGGGTAAGATGGCGCCGCCATTGCGTGCAATAGGTCGGCAGCCTTATGAAATTTCCCCTTGTGGGACTAATAAAGGTAAATCAAATCAAATCAAACTGAGATAATTCATCCACAATATGAGGTTAGTTATTAATATACTGCAACAACGTGAGAATAGAGCAGCTGCAGAGAATTCAACATTAATGAATCAATGGTAGAGAAGTGGACGCAAAGTAAAGTCCAGATAAGTTTGACTTATCTGACTGTTTTGTTTCGCTTAATGCTTAATCCGGTGCACCTTATGGTCCGAAAAATACGTTTTGTTTTTTTTCCAAGAATGGTGTGTGTTGCTCATTATTTCTAAAATTAAAATGGGTATGTGGTATTGTATAACAGATTAATTGGGCAGTAGTACATGACCTTCAGAACCTTTTTGTTGAATCCTCTAGTTTTAAAGATTTTTTTCAGCAGTAAAGTAATCCAGTAACAGTTGTCAGTATTTCCACAGTTACACAGCAAACAATAATTCCTGATAAATAATTTGCCAAACTTTATTTTCCAAATTGTAAACAAATACGCTGTGGCAGCAACATGAGGGCTACTTTAATCTGTAACTCTGTTTAAGGCAGGAATCTGAATTGTCCATATAATTGACCAATTTCATTAGGTCTTCTATTCTTTTGGACCCTGCCCTCGAAACTGTCAAAAGCCAGCTGATTAAACCAAGTAGGATTCAGCTTTGAGCAGACACAGCGCATAAAACTGACACTCATATTTACTTACCTCTCTCTCTCATAAGCTGCTAACAGGCTGCATTTATTAAAAGTATAGTTATTATTTAAGGAGGCTGAAGAGTAGCAAAACATGTGACACAATGACCAGAAAAGTGCCAGTGGGGCAGCCGACAAAGATGAAGAGCTAAGCTAATAGCTAAGCAAGACTGTGGAACGATCTGCCTTTAGAGATTAGACAGGCTTCTTCTCTGCCTGATTTTAGATTACACAATAATTACACAAGCTACACAGGTTAAACTATACAAAAAATCTGTGTGGTTAGCAATAGGAACAGAAGGTTATACATACTGCAATGACCAAATAAGAAGCCACAAAAAGATAAGACTAAAATTCCCTTTGTTTGTCATCAGATTCTCATTATCATAACGACTGTACCAAAACTGAACAAATTGAAAGGGTAGACAATATTTTCTGTACTGTGTGTGTGTGTGTGTGTGTGTGTGTGTGTGTGTGTGTGTGTGTGTGTGTGCGTGTGTGTTCGTACAAATACGTCACACCTGATTTAACCATGTGCTTGT
>NW_024582958.1:122899-124386 GCF_018398535.1 Haplochromis burtoni | reverse complement strand
CACATGGATCAATCACAGACTCCATGATCCCAGCCAAGTGTTTGCTGCCTCTGCCCACCATCACTGACCTGGTCCTGTACTCTCCCTGGAACTGTGCCACCACACCTGATGTAACCTATGGCATTGCAACAGGGAAAATGAGGCCACAGCACAGAGTTTTTTACCGTAGAAAAGAAAAAGGCGACAAGATTCCTCTTGACAAATATCAACCCCTGAACCTCCCAAACTACTGGAACTCACTGAAGAAAGCTGGAGGACGCATGATCCCAAATATCAGTGTTAGCCCTCTGCAGGAAGATGATGGTATGTGGGAAAGATTTAAGTCTCTCTCAACAAAATATGGTCCACCAGGAAGAAACCGCATCGTCATCCCGTTCATCGTCCCAGGAGAGAGAGAAAGTGTCCCGTTCTCTGTCGTCTGCTTGGCTCTGTCCCTGGTGCTCCTCTCTTCCAGGTTTAAAGCCACCGTGCACCTTGATGCCTGTCTGAGTGATAAGTCTACAGGACAGAAATCTGACAGGAAGCATCTGCAGGAGCAGTACTGCTGCACTGAAGACAACACTGTGATGACATGCTCACCAGATGCATTCAATGTGAACTGGTTGGATCGTTTTAAGAGTCTGTTTAGTTAGATGCAGTCGTCCACATCTTGTGGTCTTTTCTGTGTTAAATGTTTTGAAACTTTAAACCACAAAAACAGTTTCATTGTTAGTTTGAAAAAAGAAACCCACACAGGACTCATGTTGAACATATGTTTGAGTTTAATTACAATCACAGATGCTTCCAGTAGTTCAAAATAGCCTTCAGTCTCTCAGCCAGTTTCACTTCTTTAATGAAGCCTACATGAATCAGAATCAGAATACTTTATTGATCCCTACGGGAATTTATTTAATTATTACATGAATCTCCAGATTTTTGTGCACTTTAAGCTGTTTGTGTTGTTGCTGCTTTTCCTCAGAGCTCAGGCTGGACTTCAGTGTACAGACTGTCTTATACTTTATCCTGACAGAAAAGAGTACACAGCACTTTATTGTCTAGTTTAGCTCCACACTGACATGGAGGTAAACCTGCAAACAGCTGAGCAGACAAAGACACACAGTGTGTAAACTCTGCCTCTCTGTGTAATTTAAACACCTGAATGTATCTATTTTTTTTTATGATGAAATCAAACTACCTTTTGGATTTTTGTATCATGTGTTCTATCTTCACTTTTTATATTAATTTAAATTAAACCATAATGATTTTAATTCATTGCTGGGATGTGACTGAAGCAGAGTCACATGTGATAAAATCCACTGCTCTTTGTGGAGCTCACAGGTGGAAGTGAGTTTTAATCAGCAGGCATTATGAACAGTGTTGGGGAGTAACGGAATACATGTACCGCCGTTACGTATTTAGAATACAAAATATGAGTAACTGTATTCCGTTACAGTTACCGTTTAAAAAGGTGGTATTCAGAATACAGTTACTTTGTTGAAATAAATGGA
>NW_024582958.1:118696-122879 GCF_018398535.1 Haplochromis burtoni | reverse complement strand
CTACTTTATAAACTGTTCACATTTAAAGAAAATCATGTGTTTACAGGTGATGAAGAGAAGCAGAACACGGAGCCTCTCAGGATTGTGCTGATAGGAAAGACCGGCAGTGGAAAGAGCTCATCAGGAAACACCATCCTAGGAAGGAAAGAGTTTAAAGAAATGCCAAGTCAAACATCAGTCACCAAACATTGTCAGAAAGCACAGGGTGAGGTGGACGGCCGTCCTGTTGTTGTGGTCGACACTCCTGGTCTGTTTGACACAACTCTGTCACATGAAGAAGTTCATGAGGAGATGGTGAAATGTGTCAGTCTTCTGGCTCCAGGACCACATGTCTTCCTGCTGGTGTTAAAAATTGGTCGTCTCACACCAGAGGAGAAGGAGACATTAAAACTCATAAAGGAAGGTTTTGGGCCGAATTCAGAAAAGTTCACCATCATTCTTTTAACGGGAGGAGATTCACTAGAATGTAGCGAAATATCCACTGAAGATTACATTAAAGATGCATGTGATGATTCGTTTAAGAAGCTGATCGCTGACTGTGGAGGAAGATACCATGTGTTCAATAATGCAGACAAAAAGAACCGCCAACAAGTCAGTGAGCTGATAACAAAGATTGACACCATGATGAAGGACAATGGAGGAAACTGCTTCACCAATGAGATGCTGCAAGAAGCTGAAGCAGCGATAAAGAAGGAAATGGAGAGAATCCTGAAGGAGAAGGAAGAAGAGATGAAGAGAGAGAGAGAGAAGCTAGAAAGAAAGCATGAGGAAGAAAAGGAAGCCATCAAAAAAAGATTGGAAGAAGAGAAGAAAATATTACAGCGGGAAAGAGACCAGAAACTCAAGGAGATGGAGGAAAATCTAAATAAGGAGCGTGAGGAGAGGAAGAAAGAACAGGAAGTGAGAGAAAAAGAGAACAGGAAACGGGAAGAGGAAGAAGAAAAACGTAGGCAGGATTTTAAAATGCAGCTTGAAATGTTGGACAAACAAATTCAGTCAGAAAAAGAAGAAAAGAAAAGTGTGGATCAAAAGCTGGAAGAGAGCAGAGAAGAGATGAAGAGAAAACAAGAAGCCTGGGAGAAAGAACGAAGAGAAGAAAGAGAGAAACAACAAGAAGAAGATGAACAGAGACGACAGGAGGAGGAAAAACGACTGAAAGAAGAGAAAGAAAAAATACAGCAGGAAGCAGACCAGAAAATCAAAGAGATGGAAGAAAACATGAAAAAGGAGCATGAAGAGAAGAGAAAGAAAGAACAGGAAGCAAGAGAAAGCGAGAACAGGAAACGGGAAGAGGAAGAAGAAAGATGTAGGCAGGATTTTAAAATGAAGCTTGAAATGTTGGACAAACAAATTCAGTCAGAAAAAGAGGAAAAGAAAAGAATGGACGAAAAGCTGGAAGAGAACAGAGAAGAGATGAAAAAGAAACAAGAAGCCTGGGAGAAAGAACGAAGAGAAGAAAGAGAGAAACAAAAACAAGAAGATGAACAGAGACGACAGGAGGAGGAAAGACGACTGAGAGAAGAGAAGGAAAAAATGCAGCAGGAAGCAGAGCTGAAAATCAAAGAGATGGAAGAAAATATGAAAAAGGAGCATGAAGAGAAGAGAAAGAAAGAACAGGAAGTGAGAGAAAGAGAGAACAGGAAACGGGAAGAGGAAGAAGAAAGATGTAGGCAGGATTTTAAAATGCAGCTTGAAACTCTGGATAAACAAATTCAGTCAGAAAAAGAGGAAAAGAAAATTATGGCCAAAAAACTGGAAGAAAGCAGAGAAGAGATGAAAAAGAAACAAGAAGCCTGGGAAAAAGAACGACGAGAAGAAAGAGAGAAACGAAGACAAGAAGATGAACAGAGACGACAGGAGGAGGAAAAACGACTGAAAGAAGAGAAAGAAAAAATACAGCTGGAAAAAGAAAAACATGAAAAGAAAAGAAAAGAAGAAGACGAAATGAGGAGAGAAGAGGAGAAGAAAGAACGAAATCAGCTGGAGGAAAACTATAAAATACGTGTGGAAAATCTGAAGAAGATGCATGAAGATGAGGCCAGAAAGAGAGCTGAAGAGATCAATGATTTCAAAATGAAACACAACAAAGAGTTTGCAGCTCAGAAGGAGGAATACGAGAAGAAGATTAAAGACAAAGATGAGAAGTATGACCTGTTAAAGGCTCTCGCTGAGCTCACTGAAAAACAAAAGAGAGAAAAGCATCAAGCAGAAATCAAAGATGTGATCAAATGTCTGTCTAAGAAGAAAGAGAACGTGAAAAAAATCCAAGAGTTGCTGATAAAACATGAGGATCAAATGAAGATTGCAAAAAATGAGGAAGAAAAAGAAAACCTGCAGAAAATCCATGAAACTGAAATAAGTGAACTAATAAAAAAACTTCTGGATGAAGCTGAAACATCTTCCTGCAGCATTTTATGAGATTTGTTTCCTACTTTTTGTGACAGAGCTCAGCTGGATAAAATACTTTCTGTACATTAAAAGTTGAGATGAAGAGATATTTTATGGTCAGTTTGTAAACATTTTACAATTACAGATGGAATTCTTAATTTATCTTTTATATTTTCAGGATTGTTTCATTTTGTAACTTATATGATGTCAATGATGTCGATGATGCATGTAGGATGAATTGCTGCCGTGTAACTTAAGGTTTTAGAAAATATTTGAAACGCTGTTTAATTTTTTGGTATATTTTATTTAGATTATTGCAGTCACCAGCGTATGAAACAATAGAAGAAGCTTATTAGATATTTGCATGCTTGCTGTAATTAGAAATATTTAGTATTAAATAAATATAAGTATGTCCGTCTAAGAAGAGAGGAAATCTGAAAAAAATCAGAGATTTGCTGACAAAACACAAGGACCAAATGAAGATTGCAAACATCGAGGATGAAAAATAAAACCTGCAGAAAAAGCATGAAAAGGAGATCACAGAGTTCATAGAAAAACTTCTGAATGACTCTTCCTGCAGCGTTTCATGAGCTGATTAAAATTATTGTCAGATTTCAGCTACATGGACAAATGATTTTCGGTGCATTTAATACAATTTGTAACATTTCAGCACAAAATACTACGTTTGGAGTACAAGAATGCAGGTGTAGCTGCTGGTGCAGTAAAGCAGAGTCTGTACTACATTATTTTTACATACGAGCACAACAGACTCTTTGGTTCGTCTGACTGATTTTAAGGTTGATTCATAAACAATTTACAATCAGCAGATATTTGATTTAAATTCTTATTTTCAGGATCATGTTTAACCTTGTATTTATTTTCTAAAGGAAACATCTTTGTTTTTCTTTAATGTTCACTTTTATCAGTTGTTATAAAATCCTCTATATGATGTTTTTACCCTGTCATTTCTTTAAGTAATTCTTGCAGGTGGCATCTTATTAAAAACTTTTTTTTAATTCCTTGGTTAATATGGAGGATTTTTAGTAAACATGGAAGAATGCAGTTTCTAAGTAAAAAAATCACAGAAAATGTAAAAATGACTCAATGAATGAATTCATCACATGGAGAATAAGAACTGTTCATCAAGATAATTGACTGATTTTAAGACACTGTTCTTTGGTTTATTCAGAGTTATACTAAAGAAAATTAAGCAAAAGAGAAATATCCTAAATACAAACATACAGACATACACACACAAACCCCACAAAAACAAACAAAAAAAACCACACTTCACACTAACATGAAAACAGAAGCAGGGAATAGATGAGACAGGAGTGTTTATCTCTCCATCTCTGAGACCGAGCAGCTTTCCAGCATCCTGTGGTTCCTGCTTGCTTGCAATGTTTAGTAGATGTTTCTTTTCTTATGAGATGAATGTCCTCATGGTAATTTTTGGCAACTTTTCTTTGTTCTTTTCCTTGTTATACTAGCTTGTCACGTTTTGCCATATTGTGAATTTAAATGAAAGAAGTTATAATTATAGGGCTTTGGAGCGTGATGCCACCTCCCGCCATGACAGTAGGCCAAACAAAGCACACGGAAGCATCAGCTATGCTTCGTACGTGGTTGCAACATTAGATCACATGATAGGGAAGGCAAGAAGCTGGAAAATGGGCTCTTTTTTCATCGTTTCCCCTCCTGGAGGCAACGGGAGGGATCTCATGTATCCGATATTACTAAACGAAGACGTCAGGCTTGGATTGCAGCGGTGAGACGAGCGGATATCGAGTTCTCT
>NW_024582958.1:113544-118676 GCF_018398535.1 Haplochromis burtoni | reverse complement strand
CAGAAGCATCGACTCATCTGTTTCTCAGTGACATTTAGAGATTATATACAAAACACAAAGGTAATAAGAAATAGACAAACTGAATGTCCATTATGTCTACATCCTTCACAGATACACTCAGTCATGTTTTTTAAATATATATTTTCATTTTCCTCTTCATCCAACAAAGTTGACCCTGTTGATGTGGTTGCAGCATTTTCAGTGTGACAAACTTTCCCTCCTTGAAGTGACTTCTTCCTCCTTATAAACAGTGCAGCTGTATAGTGATTGAAACCAGCACCACACTGAGCCAGTTTTATAAATGTGAAAAATGGGAGTGGACATCCCTAAGATGAGAATCCCATCAGCTTACAGTGCTGTGTATAACTCCTGGCCTCTCATCAAGTCACAGCAGCTTGTATATTAACGATCAAATGAACAGAATCAACTTTCTGGGATTTGCTTACCTGGATTATTGAGCATGCATCTCTTAGTTGTTTCAAAGGACAAAAACAGTGAATATTTTTTTGAGAATAAAATGAAAATGTTGAATAGAATGAAAGTAATAAAACAAAGATGAAAGAGAGGAAGAAAATGGTTTGTGTTCCTGTGTCCTGACTGGTTCTAACACACAGGTGTGTATGAATGTTTACAATAACAATAAATCAGAAAAAGATGAACAGTGATGTAAATCAGATGATTTATGGGAAACTGTAGTCTGCAGGACTTACTGATGCACTTTAGACCATAACGTAAAACTCAGTTACAAACTTGTGTTTGTGTATAGATGTGTATTTAGATATATAGACAGATTGATGATTTTGCTGTTATTTTTATTTCATCACAAAGTTTTTATTTCTATCCAGTGATCTTCAACTCATGTCAGATGGTTCGAATACTACTGTTAGATCAAAGCTGCTGGTATTTTACAGAAACACACTTTAGTGCAGGTACTTGTATGTACTTTTAGTGGTAACTGTGACCAGTGTGACTCCTAACTTATCATAGTTTCATGACAATCTTTACCTGAACGTAAACAATCAGCTAGCAAAGTGAAAGTAAACAACAAGTGAAACAAAACTAAACAGTGAATGAAACAGAGCAGGAACACATTCTCCAGAGAAAAGGGGAATAAAAACAGTATAATCATGTCACCATAGTGTCTCTACAACTTTACAAAGTCAGACTCAGTTCAGTACTCATGAACGTGTTCACTCTCATAGTCTTCGTGCGGTCTTTGTGGTAAATGTCTCCCCCGCGTAGAGACAGTTTAAGTTAATAACTGAAGAGAGTTCATCTTTAATGAACCCAACTGATTACAATCCAGGGCCATGTTAAACCTGGAAGCATCTGTATGGTGACATGTACGAATGCTCTAGGTATTTAGGAAAAGAACTTCAGTCCTTCATTTATTACCTCCTTTAGCAGTGAATATATTTATTCATCATTTATGAAAGGAGAGGAGAAATATCATCCCAACAACCATCTGACTATTTGATTAACAAAGCTAATGAAGTTGCACAGATTATGCATCATGTACAGGCTATGACCTGCTGACCTGCTGTTGAATTCAGTTGCTCTACACAACTGAATTCAACAAGATGTAAAGAGATGTTTCATGAGTTGTCCAGACATACTTCCACTCTCTGAGAGTACACTGTCTTTATACTAGATGGTATAAAGTTGGTATGAAAGGGAAAATCAGCGAATGGATCTAAGAATCGTCAGCTAAAAATCGCATTAATCTCTGCTTCACTTGCTGTAAGCTACCTCTGAGCATTAAGCCACAGCCACTGTGCACCAGTCACACATTATTCTTTACTTTAAACCAGTACAGTGCAGCAAACTAACCCATCAAAACATGGATAAGTGGCAGCAAAGCAACTGAGTGAACAGTAGAAGACAAAATGTGGCGGGGTGTGGTCTGCGGTGCCGCTGCAGGGGAGGCCGACACACCTGAGAGGCATCTGCAATCACACGTCGCCAACTGTTGTGATTGTGGATGGTGTGTGTCAGGCTGTGAGCTGTGGAGCGGCAGCCAACTGGTGTTTGTACAGCAAACGTGTGTGTAAAGTCTGCTGCAAAGCATGTACATGTCGTCAGGTCTGCTGTGGTTCGGTTACACTATAATATTAAAAAAAGGTAAAGAGGTTAAACACAGAATAAAACACAGATGATGTAGACAAACCAGCAGAGTGTGAGTGTGTGTGAGAGGAAAGTATAGTATTAAAAGTTCTGTATGACTGTGTGTTTAAGTTGCTTTCATCAACACTTTGGGGTTTTATTAGGTTTCGAGGTTTCTGCAGCAGGAACTCTTTTAGCCACAGATCACTGCAAAATGTCACAAGAGAGTGGTTAGAAAATTAGAAGAAGCAGAACCAGCACACTGTGTCTCAGAGCTCTACAGGGCGCAAGAAAGGGAAAAGTGAGATAAAATAAAAGGATAGTAAGGCAGGGGCAAAAAAGGAGCGGAAAAGAAAAGAGCAAAGAAAGAAATAGGGAAAGAAGGACGAAGAGATAGAGCGCAGGGGAATAGGAGGAGAGACAGAGGCAAAGAAAAAACATAAAAAGAGGGAAAGGGGAAGGGCGCCAATAAAAAAAAAAAAGAGGGCAAAAAGGAAATAAAGAAAAGAAAAAGCCAGGCGACAAATAAGGCGGGAGAAGAAAAAGGGAGGGGGAGGAGCAGGAACTCTTTTAGCCACAGATCACTGCAAAATGTCACAAGAGAGTGGTTAGAAAATTAGAAGAAGCAGAACCAGCACACTGTGTCTCAGAGCTCTACATGTGAGCTGAACAGCTGACAGTAAATCAGTTGGTTTACAGGAACTCTCAGCTGTTGTGTAAACACCGTCACTGCTGTAAGTCTCCTGCCAGGTGTGCGATGGAAGATTTAAGATTCTTCTACTTCTCTGTGTCAGGATGATCTTAATGAATTCAAAAGTTCCATAATGTCATATTCTGTCTCCATGTAATCGTTCACATATACCACATGTTGCTGTACAAGTTTGATGTTCTGTGTTCTGTGACCATGGTGGGTAAATAACTTGTGTCTAAAAATTATTCTTGTAGGCAGACTTGCTGTGCTCGAATACAGGGAGTGCAGAATTATTAGGCAAATGAGTATTTTGTCCACATCATCCTCTTCATGCATGTTGTCTTACTCCAAGCTGTATAGGCTCGAAAGCCTACTACCAATTAAGCATATTAGGTGATGTGCATCTCTGTAATGAGAAGGGGTGTGGTCTAATGACATCAACACCCTATATCAGGTGTGCATAATTATTAGGCAACGTCCTTTCCTTTGGCAAAATGGGTCAAAAGAAGGACTTGACAGGCTCAGAAAAGTCAAAAATAGTGAGATATCTTGCAGAGGGATGCAGCAGTCTCAAAATTGCAAAGCTTCTGAAGCGTGATCATCGAACAATCAAGCGTTTCATTCAAAATAGTCAACAGGGTCGCAAGAAGCGTGTGGAAAAACCAAGGCGCAAAATAACTGCCCATGAACTGAGAAAAGTCAAGCGTGCAGCTGCCAAGATGCCACTTGCCACCAGTTTGGCCATATTTCAGAGCTGCAACATCACTGGAGTGCCCAAAAGCACAAGGTGTGCAATACTCAGAGACATGGCCAAGGTAAGAAAGGCTGAAAGACGACCACCACTGAACAAGACACACAGGCTGAAACGTCAAGACTGGGCCAAGAAATATCTCAAGACTGGTTTTTCTAAGGTTTTATGGACTGATGAAATGAGAGTGAGTCTTGATGGGCCAGATGGATGGGCCCGTGGCTGGATTGGTAAAGGGCAGAGAGCTCCAGTCCGACTCAGACGCCAGCAAGGTGGAGGTGGAGTACTGGTTTGGGCTGGTATCATCAAAGATGAGCTTGTGGGGCCTTTTCGGGTTGAGGATGGAGTCAAGCTCAACTCCCAGTCCTACTGCCAGTTTCTGGAAGACACCTTCTTCAAGCAGTGGTACAGGAAGAAGTCTGCATCCTTCAAGAAAAACATGATTTTCATGCAGGACAATGCTCCATCACACGCGTCCAAGTACTCCACAGCGTGGCTGGCAAGAAAGGGTATAAAAGAAGAAAAACTAATGACATGGCCTCCTTGTTCACCTGATCTGAACCCCATTGAGAACCTGTGGTCCATCATCAAATGTGAGATTTACAAGGAGGGAAAACAGTACACCTCTCTGAACAGTGTCTGGGAGGCTGTGGTTGCTGCTGCACGCAATGTTGATGGTGAACAGATCAAAACACTGACAGAATCCATGGATGGCAGGCTTTTGAGTGTCCTTGCAAAGAAAGGTGGCTATATTGGTCGCTGATTTGTTTTTGTTTTGTTTTTGAATGTCAGAAATGTATATTTGTGAATGTGGAGATGTTATATTGGTTTCACTGGTAAAAATAAATAATTGAAATGGGTATATATTTGTTTTTTGTTAAGTTGCCTAATAATTATGCACAGTAATAGTCACCTGCACACACAGATATCCCCCTAAAATAGCTAAAACTAAAAACAAACTAAAAACTACTTCCAAAAACATTCAGCTTTGATATTAATGAGTTTTTTGGGTTCATTGAGAACATGGTTGTTGTTCAATAATAAAATTATTCCTCAAAAATACAACTTGCCTAATAATTCTGCACTCCCTGTATTGTTTGACCTGTTTGTAAAGGTAAAGTAAATCCTCACAAAGAAAACCTGTTTGTGTGAAAATGGATTCATTTCAGATTTGTGTAACCATCTGGTGTCAGTAAAGTGGGATCCTTTGGCTGATGTCTGCAATCGACACAGTGGTGCCTGATCGTCCTGGAAACAGGCCTCTAACCTTGTGTAGTTGAGAGATCGTGTGGTCCTCAGATCATCTCCACTGGGACTTTGAGGAACATTGTTCTTAAACAGAGAACTGAAATAAATTATTATATTTTAAAATGACTCCCTGCATGTTCACATCTCCTTGAATGCAGTTATGACTGTGAGGTAGACTCCTGCTTACAGTGGTAACACTTACAGAGGAAGAGATCAAATTCTGTGTCTTATCTTTTATGAAGAAGTGGAAACATGGACCAGGATTTCAAGACCCCAAACATGGAGCAATCAGAGACTCCATGATCCCAGCCAGCTGTTTGCTGCCTCTGCCCACCATCACTG
>NW_024582958.1:97571-104436 GCF_018398535.1 Haplochromis burtoni | reverse complement strand
CCTGCAGCCTTGTGGACATTGATCCTGCTCAGCACCGCTCCTACATCGGTGGGGGAGAGAGTCAGTGGTTGGTGGTCTGGCGTCACGTCTGCTACTACCTCCAGACACAGCTCAACTGTTCAAATACTAGATCTTGGTTGACCATTTCAAAGCGGACGAGGCCAGACTTGTTGCTGAGTCGTACCCTGAATAAGCTACTCAATATTTTAACACCTTAGAGGTACTAAATGAGAAATTCAGTCAGCCACACCAGAACAGGATTACCAGTGTTATGGATTTGCTTGACATTCAGCGATGTGACACTGTAGCCTTTGAGAAGTTTGTTCTACAAGTGCAATCCCTGGTAGGTATGCTTATGAAACTGGGGGGCAAAATTAGAGAAGAAAAAGACAGGAAAACGAGAGAGCAGGAAGAACGTCAGTGACAGCAGTGGGAACAAGAATGAGAAGCTCTGGAGAAAAAAATCAAGTCAGAATCAAGAGAAAAGAAGCAGAGCAGGAAAGAGATGAATGAAGAAGAAGTAGTCTTGGAGAAGAAAAAAAAGACAAACAACAATAGGAAGATGAAGAGAGACATCAGGAAAAGGAAAAAAGAACATTGAAAGCTTCAAGAAGAATACGAAAAGGAAAGAGGAAAAATATGAAAACAAGAAAACTAAAAGATTAAATGAGAAGGAACTGCAAGGAAGAGCAGAAAAAAGAAAGAGAAAACGCAGAAGAAAAAAATGGAGGCAATGAGAAAGAAATATGAAGAGGAGGTTAAAAAAGGCAGAAAACGAGGTGAAGAATTAAATTAATTCAAAGAAAAATATATGAAACACTTTGAAGCTCTGATGGAAAAACATGACAAGGAGCTCAAATACCTGAAGGAACAGCAAAAAGTACAAACTGTTAGACGAAACCTCATGAAAGAAAGAAAACGAACTGAGGGGAGGCAGAAGGAGAAAAGAAGAAAAACTGTGTACACTGGAAGACTTAAAGAAGATATAAAATATTTAATGGAGAAATCCAAAAGAAATGCTCCATCTGCTGATGAGCCATCCTACAGAACATCACAGAACTCCCACTGTTATTCACAAATATTCATTAATCATTTAATTAATTTTCACACAGTGTTTGCAGTTTTCTCATGACTGTAATAATAATAATAATAATAATAATAATGACAATGACAATAAATTTTATTTAAAAGACCCTTTCAAGACACCCAAGGACACTTAACAATAGAATAAAAAACATAATGGAACAATGACAAAATGAAGAACAATAAAAAAACAAAAAGCGCAACAGAAAATAAACACACAATAGGTTTACAGTCAAAGTCTCTGATTTCCTATTTGCTTTATTTGAATATAAATCATGAGAATATGTTTTGATGGCTGGTGCAAAAACATCTTCTCAGTCTGCAGAAACCTGTGCGTTTGTACTATTTCCCAATATTAAAAACATCAAACAATGAGAATATAACGATCTTCTGTACTTATTCACTGACAATGTTTTTAGATGCACTCTTATCAACACTTAAGACTTAACTGCAATCAGAGCCTTGAAGTAATAATCTGTGTCAGTCAGCATGTCTTCGTTTCCTGACGGCTAATTCTTCGATGCACAGGGCGGAGCTGCATCTCTGACAGACACACAGACACTGTGTGGAACGATCTTCAAGTCTCTGCATGCCGAGTTTCATGAAAAGCAGTTTGGCTTCATGGAGAACACGCATGACTCTCAGGGAGACTGCGTTTTCCGACCAGTCCAGGAAGTTTCTGCTGCAGCTTTCAGGCCTTTTTTGGTCTCTGTGTGGTTCCATGTTAATCAGTTTGAGAGGGAGGAGCCTGCCTGGTTTCACAGACGGGCCGACACGCTTCAGTCTCCCTGAACAGGCCCGAACCAGCCGGAGAATGTGGACAATGTCGGCTCTGCCTGACTGCAGGGCGACAAACAGGAGATCTAAATCAGCGTGCCGAGACAGACCGGTGCGTCGCCTCCCTGCAGACAGATCAGTGCTCTGCAGCCAGGCGACACGATCCGAACAGTAACAGGGAGGAAGAACTCAACGTTTCCCCTTATTTTAATGCAACGTGGTTCACTTCCTTTTAGGTCTCCCCAAATCTCGTGCAGTCTCTTGACATTGGGTGATCTGGTTATGGTGTAACATCCACGGTGATAAAAAGATGTGTTCATTTAAGTGTGACTGAATCTGCAAACTAGCTACAGTCAGAATGATGTGTGTGAACATTTCTGGGCAGTTTGTGTGTGAAACAACAAAAACAGGTATTTCTGATTTTCACCACAGATGATCTCTCAGCTCCACATTGATTTTCTCAGTGAAACTTAGACTCTGTCCCGTGTTGCTGCACAGTGACGTAGAGTCGGGCTGCTCTGCTGTCAGGTACGTCCATATAAGGAAGCAGCAAACCTCAGAGTTAACAGATGTGAACAACTGTGTTCAATGATCAATAAAGCTTTGAAATCTGCTTCCATCTATAAATATTTCAATATTTGAACCTCAGGTTCTGAATCTCTGCTGTGAGTCCTGCATGTGTTTAAATAAAGTTTCTGCAGCGTTCAGATAAATCTGTGAAAGTATGAAACGCTACATGTTGTAAAACGTCCTCCCTCCTCTCTGCAGTAGGTGTGTCAGCTGGAGGATGCAGCTGTAGTGAAGTCCATACAAGGACAGACTGAGTGACAGATGGGGTGGGTTGGGGGGAGGGTGTCCCTGGGGGAGGACAGA
This sequence comes from Haplochromis burtoni, assembly GCF_018398535.1. Taxonomy (NCBI): domain Eukaryota; kingdom Metazoa; phylum Chordata; class Actinopteri; order Cichliformes; family Cichlidae; genus Haplochromis; species Haplochromis burtoni. The sequence continues at coordinate 101,703 of NW_024582958.1, read as the reverse complement.
TTCTCAGGTATCACCCAGGAATCCTGTAAATCACATCCTGAAATGTAAAACAAGAAGAGTCTCAGAGTTTCTCACGTACATAAATAAATACATGAAGCCTTTTAATTGTTGTATTTTGCGGTTGAACGCACAAACAGGTCTGTGCAGGTTCAGGGCGCGTCACAGAAGCAGGAACACGTCTGCGCAGCTAAAACATACGAATGTGCAGCAACTGTGAAGCAGGAAGGTTCATCGTTTGTTTTGACTGCATTAAAAGGGGATACGAGCACAGGCGGGTGCTTCCTCACACAGTGAAAGACAATAAATGATGAACACAACACAACAGCAGTTTTACTGAACTGTGAAAATGAGTACGACACGAGGAAAACAGAAACAAATCAAGATTGAAATCAAATGTAAAAAAATAACAGAGGCAAAAAATCAGTAATAAACTGACTTCAGTGGCGATGTTGACCCGTGTGCACCACGAGAGCACAGGTGCAGCATTGTGTGTCGTTCTAATGGACATGTCACTGATTCAGAGGACTGAGAGGAAGAGGATGAAGGCTGAACATTAAAACATGTCTGAGAGGCACGAAGACAACACTGAAACCACAAAAACTTCACCTTTCTGTGAAAAATCATCTGAGATCTGAATTTACAACCAACTAACAACAGCTGACAGTTCAGCGTCTGTGATGCAGCTGCAGAGACGTTTCACCTCCGTACCAGGAAACTGACAGCGTGTCATATCAGAACAAAGATTTTCTTCTACAGAAAGTTTGTCTAGTTAAAAAATGAGAGCATGTGAGGCTGTGAACACAGTTAAGGCCTGACTTTGACTCAGTGTGATTCTGCTGCGGTGCATCAGTCACAGATCCACCTTCACAGTTTGACTCATTGTGCTGCTGTGAAACTGGAAGCTGCAGATAAGGACAAATTCATCTGGAAGCTGTATGACTCTGTGTGATGCACATCCATGTTTGTTTGATTTTTGAACCAGTGATCTGACTCAGCTGCTCTAAAACGGCTTCACTGCACTGTGATGGTCTGTGAATGTGCACACATTCAAACAGAAAAGGACTCAGCATGATAAACCTGAACGAGCCCAGCAGCTGTGTTAGTGGGATTTATAGTCACACAATCCTAGTGAAGTTTGGATTTCTGTTTCTGACTGAGATGATCTGAAAAAGTCAAACGTACAAAGATTTCAGTTTTGCACATTTAATTCTGTGATCATAACTCGAGCAAATAAATGTTTAGATTTGGTAACAACAGAAACCAATCAGCTTGTTTTCCATGTAAAAATGTCATGCTGCGGCTGAGAGAGGAAACAGTGAATACTTTTCATTTCAGTTCAGTTTTATTTAGACAGCACATCGCAGCAACAGTCACCTCGAGGCTCAGTTAACAGTTAACAGCAGCTAACGGCACACAAATCGTATCATTTGTCATAAAACTGGATTCAAATTCTCCAAAAGCCACAAACATAAGAAGCAAAGTCGAGACCTACCTGTCAGTCAAAGAGGCCACGCCCCCAACTTTAAGCTAGGTAATTTAAACAAATGAGTTAATAATAATAATAAAAACCTCCCATACAGATGTATGATGTATGATGGGGGAGATTAGGTACAGAGACCAAAACATTTTTGTATCAGGATGTAAACATGTTTATTTCTACTGTAAAGTTTAAACACGAGAGTCTACGGGGACTGACTCTGTGCTGGAGCCCCTGGTGGACGTTAGAGGAACTGCAGCTTTTAGCATTTCTACTTCGCACTGTTTTCATTCCAGCAGGTTTCTGTTTGTTTCATATGCTGAACACATTTATAATGTTAGAGTGTGTGAATGGAAATATACATATCTTAGACGACTATTCCTTAAGCTGTGCACAAAATACATTTGTTGATCTTATGATTTGATTTTTTCCACCAAAATTTGTCAAACTTGACAAATTTTTGATGTTCAGTCAAACATTTTCAAGTGTTCGATCTGTGATAACTTTTAAAAAACACACTGCACAGTTTCATTATATTTACAAAGGGAAAGAAAGCGCAGCAGAAGAGGACGTAGATGACAGCGAGCGTGACTTTGTTCTTGTAAACTCACAGCCGCCTCATTCAGCGGAGCTGCAGACTGAAACTAACGCAAAACCAAAACTCACTTTCTTTTACACCAGATCAGAAACTTTTAGAAATCTGCATCCGTATGAAATTCTCTCTCCACTCATCCTCTCTCACATGATGACCTTAGCACTTTTAATTCTTATTCTTATTTTTATATTTCTATGACAGTATGTTGCACTGAAGCACCGCAGCAATTTCCTAATGTTGTAAACCTGCTCAACATCTGGCAATAAACCCTTTCTGATTCTGATTCTGATTCTGATGATGACTGTACACATGCATCAAAGGCAGAAACCCCCAATGATCAGCTGCTCTTAATCGAGGACATGGTCTCAGGTGGAGAAGGTCCGGAGCTGCAGAGCCACTGTGGGACAACTGGCTCCCCAAGTGGAAGAGTTTCTCCAGTGTCTCGAGGTCGTCCTCATGATTGAGGGGAGGAGTGGATGCTGCACAGGTGTGTTGTGGTGAAGACAGAGCTGACCCTGAAGCTGTTCAGTTGTAGGTCAACCCCACAGGTTTACTCTCACCTGTGGTCATGACCTCTGAGGAGTGAATCATGGATACAAACAACAGAAATGAGCTTCTTGTGTCCCGTGTCCGTCTCTTCCTTAGAGACAGGGTGGAGGAGCCGCTGAGGTGGGTCAGGCAGGAGCAGGACGCCCTCAGGAGTTTATTTACATTATGAATATGTAATATTTTATTACATAGTCAATAACAAATGAGAAGAAATACAGATTGTTGTGGTTTTTAATTTGCTGTTATGTTTGCTTTCTTGTAGTCTGCAGGGCCGGTCGCTCCATGGTAGGATGGACTTTCAGCATGAACGGCTTTTACCCGCACAAAACAACATCAGAGAAGCACGATTACAGAAACGTGCCGCCGCAGGGATTCATAGCCAGCATGGAGTGACACCAACTGCTGTGTGATAAAAATCTGCATGTCCTGGAGTCATCTGATAGAGTCCAGCGTGCAGCAGAAAACACTGAGCTGGAAACAGCTTATTTGTATCATCCAACGTAGATTTCAAATATCTGATTACAGATGTTTGTGCAGGTGTTCTGTCTCTGAGGGAACCTCGGTGATTTCATGAAGCTCAGGTCACTAAATATTTGTTCACAGCTTATAAACCTCAGATGCTGCACAGCCGACATCCCAGAACAGCCACTGATCGTTAGAGTCAGATTAATTCCTCACCCACAGTGATCTGACTCAGCTCACAGGCTTGTGAAACTCTGTTTTTTTCCCATGAATGTTAAAATACTAACCTTGAGTTTGGAAAGACCTTCTGTGTGTTAGAAGAGGAAAACTACGTTCAGACCATGACCTGAGTGTTTCAGCCTGTTTCTCTCTGTGTCAGTCCGGCTCACAGAGGCAGGAACAGGACGCCAACGCTTATTCTGCCTCAGGTGAGCGTTTATCTGTACCTGCACAGACCTGTGGATCATCAGGCTGAGAGCAGCTCTGCAGAGCCACAAAGTCACACCGAGTTCCTCGACAGTTCCCTGGAGTTTTGTTTCATGAGCAGCTACAACTACTAAACTGTTTCCTTTCACGTTTCTGTCTCAGAGAGGAGAATGATGAAGGGATGTTTGCTTTCACCCCTCGTGCTCTCGCTTCACTCCAGTCACAGTTTTCCAAGTCAGTGGTTCTGATTTGCAATCATGTGACCAAACATTTGAACTGGAATAAATAAATAAAGTTTTTTTGTATTATTATTTCCTCCTGTTTGACCTCCTGGGTGATTTGTGTGATGTATACTCAGCTGTTTTTGGTTTACTGGGGATTTCTTTAATATTCAATCAGCGCAGAGAATAAACTACATTTAACCCAGAGCGTACTTCCGGTGCTCCTGGCCAATCAGCGTCCTCGTTCTCAGGCGGACTCCATATTAGATTAAAACCTTTGCAGGATTTTTGTGGCGGAGGAGAAATCAGGATTCCGTCTCTGGTGCTGGCCCCTCCCCTTTGACGGATGCCTCCTACAGCCAATCAGCGCGCCAGCTGAGAGCACCTGCGAGGTCCTGGTCA
>NW_024582958.1:89726-96995 GCF_018398535.1 Haplochromis burtoni | reverse complement strand
ATTTCTTTAATGTTCATGACTGCATGAGATTTATTCAAGTTTAAAAACTGTGTCAAAATCCATCTTCAGTGAATGAGTGATGACCCGAGGGAAGGGCTGCTCCTCTGTGCTTCCTGTTTCTAACTCTTACATAATCAGACCTGCTGCTGTGGTTTTCTGTTCAGCCAACTTAAAAACATGCGTGACTGTAAGTGTGACCTGGACACGTGCATAGAAACTACAAACCTTGTTCATAATGGACTGAGCCAGATGAGAATCTGGGTTTGCAGAGCAGAAGAGTTTGTTCTGTCTGAACTTGTTGAAATGTTCTCGACTGAAAAATGTGACAAAACAACTCAGTTTAGCCAGAAGCCCCACCCACCATCAATGTTCCCTCTAATGTTTCACGTGTCTGAGCGAACACACAAACTCCCTGAGGGTCCCTGGATCACTGTGAGCAACAGCAGACGTGAGCACTGTGGTCACGCCAGCATCGAATCATCCAAGTTACATGTTTATTAAAGTAATCAAATTACAGCATTTATGTTAGATTACTTTTAATTAACTGCTTTAGCTCACTTACAATGAAAATTTTAAAAACTCTTGTTCACGACCTGTACAGTATGTTAACACTATTGGAAGTAAAAATAACTTTAACTCCAATTTTACAAACAACTTTTTTATTTATATTTTGATCTCAGTCTTGAACTATGACAATGAGTCATAATTATGAGTCATAAGTAGAGTCCTGTAACTGAAATGCAGTAAATAATGACCAATGTTGGACAATTAATTAGTTACTACTTCAAAAAAGTTACTGAGTTTTGCAAACAACAAAGTTTTTTGCAGCTGTTTACCTAAAAATGCAGCCAAGGCTCTTTTTTTTTTTTACATTTCAAACTATTTACAGAACAATCAGCTGTTCTGCATCAAATTGGATACAACACTAATTTTGTGCCACAACAATAAATGCCATGTTCCCATATAATTATTTTGATTGGCCCCCATAAGGCTGGGGGCAGGGGTTTGCTCACAGGCGGAGAGCGCTTTCCTTATAAAACGCCGTTTTTACAGTTTCTTCCTGCAGTAAATATAAACGACAACAGTATTCAGGAAGAAAACAAAACATTGCAGATATTTTTATCAGACTTTTATAAAAACTGGTATAAAGTCCACACTTTCTGTCTGTCCTGCTCACATCTCCAGTGGTTGTACCCTTTGTCATTAACGTGGCTTGAATGTGAATCGCATCATTGGCTGGACTGTGGGATAAGGCGGCATCGTTCTGATCCCATACGGGAGCAGCCAGTCACTGACTAACACTGCAGAACAGAATTATTGAAGTATTTACTTTAAGAGATTTACCCTCTTATGTGAATGACTGTTCTTTCAGACATGGATGAAGAAATCTCTGCCCTCGTTGTTGATAATGGCTCCGGTATGTGCAAAGCGGGTTTCGCTGGAGACGACGCCCCCCGAGCTGTCTTCCCCTCTATCGTCGGTCGCCCGAGGCACCAGGTACGAACATCACTCTCAGGAATTTGACTGCAACCCTGCGCATGAGCCTGACGCGTGTAACTGTGTCTGCAGGGTGTGATGGTGGGAATGGGACAGAAGGACAGCTACGTGGGAGACGAGGCTCAGAGCAAGAGAGGCATCCTGACCCTGAAGTACCCCATCGAGCACGGCATCGTCACAAACTGGGACGACATGGAGAAGGTGAAGGACTTTATCAAAGCTGACATCTCTCACTACAGGTTGTCTTTAAACCCCTGAATGAAATCTGACCAGCTTCAACAGAAAACCACAACAATCTAAACTGGTTTTATTTTTATTTATTTTTTTGTGGGGGGGTGTGTGTGTATTTGTTTGGTTTGCTCTGGTCTTGCTGCTGAAAGATGCCATTTTCCACTTTGATTTCATCACCTGAGAATCAGAGTTCAGGCTGAAAACCTTCTGATTTAATCGCACTTGTACTTAACCTGCGAGCTGCCTCTGTCGTGCAGATCTGGCATCACACCTTCTACAATGAGCTCCGTGTTGCTCCTGAGGAGCATCCAGTGCTGCTGACTGAGGCTCCTCTCAACCCCAAAGCCAACAGGGAGAAGATGACGCAGGTGTGTTAAGGACCATCTCTGATTAAAGCAGCTGATACGCTGAACCTGTTGATCCTGTGAAGGTTTTCTAGCCTGGATGCATTTTTTCAATTGTAGAAAAGAAGTTAATTTCCAGGCTAATGGTGTAATTATAGCACTTGTACATTAACGTCTTTCTCTGGTGCAGATCATGTTCGAGACCTTCAACACTCCTGCCATGTACGTGGCCATCCAGGCCGTGCTGTCGCTGTATGCTTCTGGTCGTACCACAGGTGGGTCTCCAGCGTTTCAGGATCTTGCTGTGCAGAGTTCTGCTTCAGATAAACTTCCTTGTTTAGCTTGGGGCTCGTTTCTTCAGTTGGGGGTTGGAGCTGCTTCTCTGAGTATTCTCTGGCCCTGCTCAGAGCAGCAGCTAGTGACCATTAGAGGAAGCACAAAGCTCAGTGGCTCCAGAGTGACCTGAGTGTTCTGTCCTGCAGGTATTGTGATGGACTCTGGTGACGGTGTGAGCCACACTGTGCCCATCTACGAGGGCTACGCTCTGCCTCACGCCATCCTCCGTCTGGATCTGGCCGGCAGAGATCTGACAGACTACCTGATGAAGATCCTGACAGAGCGAGGCTACAGCTTCACCACCACTGGTATGTGTGCAGTTTTACCTTCAAGCATGCTGATGTAAAGCCATAATCTGCAGCTACTGCAGTTACAAACCATGATGCGCACGTCCAAGTGTCCATTTAACTGTCAACTCTGACCTCCAGCCGAGCGTGAGATCGTGCGTGACATCAAGGAGAAGCTCTGTTACGTGGCTCTGGACTTTGAGCAGGAGATGCAGACAGCAGCTTCCTCTTCCTCCCTGGAAAAGAGCTACGAGCTTCCTGACGGACAAGTCATCACCATCGGCAATGAGCGGTTCCGCTGTCCCGAGGCGCTCTTCCAGCCTTCGTTCCTTGGTTTGTAAATCATCAGTTACCCTCCAGAGACGCCTGTTGGAGTCTGAATTTTTCTGAAAGGGGCTGAAGCCTTGGTGCATCAGGTCTCTCACTTCTGCACTAAAACTTCATTCAGGTATGGAGTCGGCTGGTATCCACGAGACGACCTACAACAGCATCATGAAGTGTGACGTGGACATCCGTAAGGACCTGTACGCCAACACTGTGCTGTCCGGTGGCACCACCATGTACCCCGGCATCGCCGACCGCATGCAGAAAGAGATCACTGCCCTGGCCCCGCCCACCATGAAAATTAAGGTTTGTTACTTGGATCTCTTGAGCTGTAAACTTGTGCAGTGTTGCACTGTAACGGTGCCATTTACACCCTCCTCTCTGGCATTTGGCACCACTGTATAAATCTATCTGAAGCTAGTTTTGCTGCCCTCTAGTGTACACCTTCTCAAACTTGACGACCTGCTGCTGTGCGTCTCTAGACGGGCCTACAGGTACTTGCCTGCCTCGTGTCTAATCTGTTCTCGTCTCCAGATTATCGCTCCCCCCGAGAGGAAGTACTCAGTCTGGATCGGCGGCTCCATCCTGGCCTCTCTCTCCACTTTCCAGCAGATGTGGATCAGCAAGCAGGAGTACGATGAGTCCGGCCCCGCCATTGTTCACCGCAAGTGCTTCTAAAACGCTTCCATGCTCCGCCCCCTCCGCCCTTGCAGGAGTCGCCGTACTTCCACTGTCCCAGCTAGACGTGCGTCTGGTTTGTCTCGCATGGACACGCCTGAAGATGCTGTGAATACGACGGATCAGGTTTAAGTGTTACAGTAAAAGTTTCACTTCAACCACATTTAAAACACTTTTTCTAGTCCAGTTTGAGCTGTTGCAAACTGTCAGACAAGAATTTCCACTGCATCTCTCTCTGGTCAAACAACCTGTCATCAAACTAAAGTCTTTCAATAAAATATCATTTATTTACTTAATCACTGAGTGGTCGTTTGAGTTTATTGCTACAAGCCTCAACTTTCCACCTCGTCTGAGTAATTTACACAAATCAACATGTACACTTCAAAATAAGGTCAATATTACGATCTGCTGACATGGCAACGGGATTAGGAATCAGTTTCATGGAGTACTGCAGAGCGTCTGATGCTGAGAGCTGCTCTGGTCTCAGAAGAGGAAGGACATGTCTTCACCCCCCGTGTCCTCACAGGGTGACATTTAGGATTTCCTGCACTTTGTGCTTCAGGAAAGTGTTTTAAACTTTGTTAAACGACGGCAGCTTTATTGTTTCCGTGTTTGTTTCCTGCGAGCTGATCTCAGATTGGAGAAATTAAAAAGGCCACAGACGAGCGTGCTGATGTCAGGACATTTGTCTAAAATTAGAAGAAAATCACAAAATGATGACGTCTCACCACTGACGCACAGACTTAACATTGGACAGTTAAAGGCTTACATTCAGTGGGTAGGTCACCTTCATGGTGATGCACCTGCATCCAAGCTGTCACTGACTCGTCACCTTTTGATTTTGTTTCTTCACCTCCTAAATACACACTTGTTTCCTTTTTATGCAAATACACCTGCATGTTTTAATACTTCACATGTGTTTTTTGTTTCCTGTGGTCTTTGCATCAGTGTGTTACATAAAAATAAAAGCAATGACAGCAGCAGAATAATCCATGAATAGATGCAGTGTTTCATCCAGTGATGAGCAGATGTGTACTGCACGGTGCAAACACTGATGTTTGAGAAGAGGTTTGTTATTTGACAGGTTGTCCAGGTTTACTTAGTGGATTTCCAGTAAATTATAACTGTATACAGATAACAGTGAAATGTTTTAGTTCCATTAATTCAAAAAGACAATATCCTGACTTTTGTTCAGAAAAGATGAAGCTGGTGTTGGACACTTTGTGGACAGTGTCTTTTATGTAACAGGGTGTCACAGTGAAGGTGGGGTAGTTATTGGCACTGACTCTATTTCCAAATGAAACCTTTATATTTTTACTAACTACAGAGCATGCTGAAGGTTTTAACAGCACTTCACTTCTTCCACATTTTGTCATGTTACAGCTTTTTTCCACAATTTATTAAAATCATTTTTCTACTCAAAATTCAGCACAATGATCCATAATGACAACGTGAAAAACAGCTTGATATTCCTGCAAATGTATTAAAATAAAAAAACTTGCAACCAATGTGAATATTCCTGTAAACGTAACCATAGAGCACAAAGTTAACAGGAGCTCCAGCTCTGCTTGGATGACGGATCACATGCCTCCCGTCATTACGCTCTACACTTGGATCCATTTTTGTCTGCAACTCCTGAACTTGAAGAATTTCTGTCTCCGAGACGGAAATCTGATCAAGACCTGCAAAGGTCTCTCCATCAGCTCTGGGTGTTGATGTCAGGACCAGTGAATGGTCAAAAGAATAATCACTGAAGATGTTCAGAATTTCGCAGAGCTTCAGTTTGTGTTGCTGTGTCAAGTCCTCAGACTGTATGACCAGCAGAAACACATGAGCGCCCTTTTAGTTTGTCTTCAGAGATGCTGGAATGAAGCAGATCTGGTGTGTTGATGAGAACTGTTTCTTTGCTTTGAATCAGTCCACTTTTCGTCCACTCTGTTAAATTTGTCTCTCCCAGTAAGAAGTTTCCCACTCAGACCAGCTGCTCCCCAGCAGAACAGCCCTCGTCTCAGACACTGAAATGGTAACAAAAATGTTAAAAGTTAGCACAGAATCTACAAATGTAATCTTTTATTGCAACGTGTTTTTAAATAATACATTTTTTATAACACAAAAACAACAATGTCATAAATTTTGTTTGTGCATCAGGACAGTTTCCACACTTAGGAATGAAAAATTTAATGTTTATTCTTAAAACTGTTCATTTGCATAATTGGGGAGTAAAACGGGGGCTGTGTGTAAAGATGGCAGTGGGTTTTTTCATGGTTAATGCAGTGTTTTAGATTATCAGATGGCGCCGATGAGGATGGCTGCCATCACTCGCCATCATACTCAATTTCACGAGTTTTCCTCGTGTTTTTAACACTTGCAGTTTCTGCAACAGTCTGTGTCTAAATATTCAATCTGCACAAACACTGGACACTTTTTTATGGACTGTCTCTGAGCACACATTGACCCGAACGTTTTTGTTTAAACAGATTAGTCGTTGTTTTTTTATTTTCTTATTGTATTATTATTTCTCTTTTAAATTGTACTGCATGATTGTTGTGCATTTGACTTATTTTAGTTGCATTTTAGTGTGTAAAGTACTTTTGGAAACATGCTGTTTAAATGGCACAGGTCACCTTCGACCACACAAATGCCCCTGAGCAGAAACTACGCCGGAGGAAATGAGCCGGGGTCATGGCCCAGCTGATGAACAGACAGCACCATTCCTCACTTCCCACCATTGTTCTAGCTAACATCCTAACTTTGGAAAACAAGCTGGATGAACTGCTGACCAGGATGACTTTCCATCAGGATACTCCATCAGGAGAATTCCTCAGTTCCCGGCTTGGCTGGTGGTCCTGTGAGAACAAAAGTACCTCGTTCACATGTGCCCGCCCCCAACCAGCCTTCAGCAAATCAGGTCGTCCTGCTACCAGCGTATAAGCAGAAGCTGAGGCGTGAGCAGCCAATCATGTGCTTGGTTCAATGCTGGACCGCCATCGTCTTGCGTCACTGCTTCTGCACTGCTCAGTGGTAAGTTTTTTCAAGCTGTTGCCAACAATAGAGTGAATGATTGCACACAATGCATCAGTGAATACACTGATGACATCGTACCACGGGTTACTGTGCAGACTCACTCTAAGCAGAAGCCATGGGTTAAAAAGCCCAAAATTCACCTGGTGAAATATGCTGATGACACAGTTCTGTCACTGCTGTCAGGCCCTCACAGCACCACGGCTCACTCTGCAGGAGTTTGTGATGTGACAGCTCCACACTTGAACTGAACGTGAGCAACACCAAAGAGATGGTGGTGACCCCTCTCACATTGTTCACCCTGCATTTCAATGGCTCCCCTCTGGGCGGCGCCACTGCTGCATTTCCTGCAGGACTGAGGAGGAGGAGGAGCGCCACCTTTGTCCCCAAAGCCACTCTGCTTTTTAATTTGTTTATATTACACAGTTTGAGGCCTCAGTGTTCCCCACTAACAAAATGGAGCATGAAACTACAGGGAGTGCAGAATTATTAGGCAAGTTGTATTTTTGAGGAATAATTTTATTATTGAACAACAACCATGTTCTCAATGA
>NW_024582958.1:85787-87236 GCF_018398535.1 Haplochromis burtoni | reverse complement strand
GATGAGTTCCAGATTTCAGCTGCCTGTAAAGTTTGATTGAGAAAGTCAATCAAAATGTTTGTTTTTAAAACTGTGTTCATTTGCATAATTGGGGAGTAAAACAGGGCTGTGTGTAAAGATGGCAGTAGTATTTTTTCATGGTTAATGCAGTGTTTTAGATTATCAGATGGCGCCGATGAGGATGGCTGCCATCACTCGCCATCATACTCAATTTCACGTTTTCCTCGTGTTTTTAACACTTGCAGATTCTGCAACAATCTGTGTCTAAATATTCAATCTGCACAAACACTGGACACATTTTTCTGGACTGTCTCTTAGCACACATTGACCCGAACACTTTTTGTTTAAACAGATTAGTGGTTGTTGTTTTTTATTTTCTTATTGTATTATTATTTCTCTTTTAAATTGTATTGCATGATTGTTGCGCATTTTACTTATTTTAGTTGCATTTTAGTGTGTAAAGTACTTTGTGCAGCATGAGCTGTTGGAAACGTGCTGTTTAAATGGCACAGGTCACCTTCGACCACACAAATGCCCCTGAGCAGAAACTACGCCGGAAGAAAGGAGCCGGGGTCATGGTCCAGCTGATGAGCAGACAGCACCATTCCTCACTTCCCACCATTGTTCTAGCTAACATCCTAACTTTGGAAAACAAGCTGGATGAACTGCTGACCAGGATGACTTTCCATCAGGATACTATACGGAGAATTCCTCAGTTCCTGGCTTGGCTGGAGGTCCTGTGAGAACAAAAGTACCTCGTTCACATGTGCCCGCCCCCAACCAGCCTTCAGCAAATCAGATCTCTCCTTGGTCGTCCTGCTACCAGCTTATAAGCAGAAGCTGAGGCGCTGGACCGCCATCGTCTTGCATCACTGCTTCCGCACTGCTGAGTGGTAAGTTTTTTCAAGCTGTTGCCAACAATAGTGTGAATGATTGCACAGAATACATCAGTGAATACACTCATGACATCGTACCACGGGTTACTGTACAGACTCACTCTAAGCAGAAGCCATGGGTTAAAAAGCCCAACTGTCACCTGGTGAAATATGCTGACGACACAGTTCTGTCACTGCTGTCAGGCCCTCACAGCACCACGGCCCGCTCTGCAGGAGTTTGTAGAGTGATGTGACAGCTCCACACTTGAACTGAACGTGAGCAACACCAAAGAGATGGTGGTGACCCCTCTCACATTGTTCACCCTGCATTTCAATGGCTCCCCTCTGGGCGGCGCCACTGCTGCATTTCCTGCAGGACTGAGGAGGAGGAGGAGCGCCACCTTTGTCCCCAAAGCCACTCTGCTTTTTAATTTGTTTATATTACACAGTTTGAGGCCTCAGTGTTCCCCACTAACAAAATGGAGCATGAAACTACAGGGAGTGCAGAATTATTAGGCAAGTTGTATTTTTGAGGAATAATTTTATTATTGAACAACAACCATGTTCTCAATGA
>NW_024582958.1:80853-84491 GCF_018398535.1 Haplochromis burtoni | reverse complement strand
TGTGTGTGTGTGTGTGTGTGTGTGTGTGTGTGTGTGTGTGTGTTCGCCCGGGGCACCAAACAGGCTAGGACCGCCACTGCTCTCACCTGTGTGTATGCTGATATATTTGATCATGTTCAGCAGCAGAGGACAGCCTGATGTTAAGATAATTAATTTGCCACAGAAGCTGAAGGTGTTTTCTATTCTTTATTTAACATTTAGAAAAATGCACCTAAGTGTTATTCGATTTTGCACAAATGTTATTTCACAGATGAGTCACTACATCCTCTCCATTATCTGAGAGATCAAGTTTCAAGTTGTTGTTTGTCATAAACAGGCAACAATGGCACATCACTGCCAGCAATGAAATACTCAGCCTCCTCAATATTGCACACAGAAAACTGCACATAAGTAAGAATTAGATAAAAAAAAATAACATATATGAATAAAGAATATGCACTATAGCAGCTATAGTGCAGAGGTAGTGGTACATACATACAGTGTGTACAGTGATTGTGTAAACCAGGGTGGGGGCCTCCAGGTTTTAGATGATCCTTGATCCAACACAGCTGTTTTAAACGGCTAAATGACTCCTCAACTTGTCTTGAAGTTCTCCAGAGGCCTGGAAATGAACTAATCATTTGATCCATTTGTGTTGATCCAGGGTGAGCTCTAAAAGCTGCAGGCCCTCGAGGCCTGGAGCTGCCCACCCCTGGTGTAAACAGTCCAATATTTCAGCAGCTCAGTGATGGCTTGTGGCTAGAAATTCTTCCTCCATCTGCTGCTGTTGATGCTTCTGTGAAGTGTACGGCTGTGGTGGATGGAACCAGAGAGGATCTTCAGGCCTGTCTACCTGTAGAGGTCCTGGATGGCTGGCAGAACCACAGACAGACTGAATACTCTCGATGGTGCATCGATAGCATGTGCTGTCTTTGACGGTGACATGAATAAATAAAGTTTGGGCCTTTGTGTTTTGAAGATTGAAGACTTTGGGGTTCTCTTTGGACCACAGCCAATAAGGTCTTGGCAAGATGGTCAATCACTTATACCAACAACAGAAATACTGGCACTGATGCACAGGGATAAGGCTCCTGCTACAGCAGAGAATGGGAAGTGCAAAGAAATCTAATCTTGTCTGTGTTTCACGTAGTTTCATGCTCCATTGGGGAACACTGAGGCCCCAAACTGTGTAAAATAAACACATTAACCAGATTTAAAGGGTTAAAGGCTGAGACGGTGTTATGACTGCACTTGTCCAACTCCACAATGAAGCCGCATGAGATTTCTGCATGTTCAGCATCATCTCGTCAGATTTCAGCAGATGTGTTGTTCAGAGGAAACTGCTCAGATCTATCATTCAATCATAGATGTGTTATATAGAGAAGTGACTCTTAGAAACATGGATGCAGGAGAGCAAAACTGTGCCGCACACAAGACGTCAGAGACACACCTCAGGGGCAAAAACACAGATGCAGTGAGTGGGTGAAGTGAAGAAGAGGAAGTGTCTCGGTGTCTTTAACCGTCTGCATGGACATAAACCATGTGGACACAGCTGTTCCCACACCTGCCTGCTGTTTCTGTCATCTCCTCCAGTTTGTGTAAATGATTCTTTAACGTTAGGAAGAAAAGTAATAAAAGAGTTTCACTTTAAGTTTCATAGTCAGTCTGTGGATCTGCTCCACAGAAACCCCCTCTGTGCTGCCAGTAACAGTCTGAGTTTGACTTTTGTACAATAAAAATGATCAAACCTGAAAGCTGAGGGATTTAACTCTGAGTACAACAGCGTGTTTGATACATGCGCCTCAGATATGAAATATTTATTTGTCTTAAACATTTTGGTCTTTTAAATGTTTCAAAGCCTTAAACACAAGATTTTTAATGAAGGTGTTTGAACCTGGAGCACGAGCTGCCTCCAAGTCCACGGAGACAGTCACTGGTGAAATGCGTGACATCACGTGGATGGAGACACGGAGCCTGCGGTGTTTCAGCTCGAATGTTTCACCGTTTTTGTGCAGATTAAACTAGAAAAAAATCTCGAGTGACAGAAAAAGAGACAAAAGAGACACTGAAACATTGTTTGCATGGATGAATGTTTTGTGTTTGTGTAGGTCTGTTTTACATATTACAGCGTGGCACAGTTATTGCTCTTTACACGGACACGCGCGCTTTCCTACAGACTTCCGGTACTGCCTCATCCTCCGCTCCTCGAGACGTTACTCTGACTCTCGGTTTCAACTGCAGCATCAACAGGTCAGTGAACTAAACTTTACTCTTTATTGTTTTTTTCAGTTCCTATTATTATCATTTAAAGCGGACACGTGATTGACTTCAAATTGACAATAATCATTCATCATTAGATCAGCTGCACGAGGTCTGACCGGCGTATAGAAATATAAGATATTTCCAAAATCAAACTCGAGTTTGAATGTTTGCATCTTGCACCGAGGTGAGGTTTGCGCGAGTGAAAGTTTTATTGTTAATATTTTTGTCAGTGAGAAGAAAATAAAACAAAAAAATTAAAGAAATAAAAAAAATCTCAATTATGGAAAAACGAAGAAGCTCATAAATCAGAGGCTCTGCAGACTTTTCTGTTTGTTTCCAGCCCGAGTTTATCATGAAACGCTCAGTGGGACAGGATTTAAACCTGGAGCGCGAGAATGACGTAGGCGTGTTCATGTTCCGTAAACGAGTGGTCGGTAACGTGTGCGCGCGGAGGAACAGTGACTCCTCTGATATGAGACGGGCCCTCTTTACTGAGCCGGTGCTGAGCAGCAAACACAGCAGCGCCGACATCATAACCGCCAACCACAGGAGCGAAGCTCCAATAAAGAAAGAGAAAATAATGTGACAGCTTCCCTTCTTTATCTAACTGTCACCTGGAGCAACCATCAGATTTGTTCTTTATTAAACTGCGTGGTATCTGGTCAGTGATCCTGAAAGAGCTCAGACGTGTTTGACACGAACACTGCCGCTGGTGTCAAACACACTACAGGGTGTCTCCCACTCAGCCAAAGAGCAGCTGCCACCAAAACAAGGGTGCAGGTTTGATTCCTGTGACCTCAACAATAATCCTTTTCATCAGAGATGGAGTTTGTCTGCAGTCCCCGTGTCTGTGATTGGTGGAGAGCTCAGTGCTGTTAAAGAAAGGCTGATTTTACTTTTCCATATTAGATCATATTGATTAATACTTTTACCATGTGCCTTTGGCCTGGCATGCTAAATTATACTGTGATTTAAGCCTCCATGCTGCTAAAATTCCCCAACATTTCCTGACATGCGGAGAACGTGACCTTTGTACAGCAGCTGCGTGTTTTTAAGACACGTTTCATAACCACAGAGGAAACAGACACAGTTCACGCTGGGTCACACAAAACTGAAAGTAACCCGAGACAGTAAAGACATGCAGGTCTACTCGGTTTATACACTGCATATAACCAAACTAAGGATATTTCTGTGAAGGTTCTCAGTCATCCAGGTCATTGTGAAACCTGGTGGGGCCAGGTTTCACAATGAACCCACCCGAAACTCTGGCTGATTGGGACCCACACCCAGTTTCACACCTTGGCTCAGGCGATTAGAGGATCATCAGGGGTCCTTTTGTCCCTCTGTGGGGGGAAACTCCCACTAGGTTTATATCTGGGACTCTCCACCATTTGACC
>NW_024582958.1:67219-79073 GCF_018398535.1 Haplochromis burtoni | reverse complement strand
TCACCCACATGTGAGGGCAGTAACCCCAAACATCATCACTGACTGTAAATACTCAGAGGAGATTGATCGTGTTAACACTGTGTGTGTTATTAGGTTGATACTGTCTGTGGATGGATTTGGTTTATAAAATGATCTTTCCCTGCAGGTTATGAACATCAAAGCAGCTCGAGGTCTGTGGACGAAGTACCCACTGACATGGTAAGAAAACCGTTTGCTTCTGTTGTCTGTGGCTGTGCTTTGATTGATTTGTTTAATTGGAAGTCTCTCATCAATGTGCTGCAGTCACTGAGCACAGTCAGCTTCAAACATTTTCTCTGTCTGTAAATCACAGAGTGGTCGGAGGCCACAGCGCGGGGACTTGATAGAGATCTTCCGTGGCAGCTATCGGCACTGGGCTGTGTATGTTGGTGATGGCTCTGTGGTTCACTTGGCCGTGCCCAGTAAGTCCCGCACACACCTGTCACAACACCTCCCACAGCTTAACTCCTCCCAGTCTGGAAGCAGAAGCTTAAATGACATCACACATGAAACTGATTCATAGCATAAAGGATGAAATCATGAAGCCTTTACTTCTGATCCCAGTTTATCCTTCATGTGTTTGCAGGTTTCAACAGCATCGCTGTCATAACTCAGAGGGGGGTTGTGAGGGAGGAGAATCTGAGGGCTGTGGTGGGAAATGACCAGTGGCAAATCAACAACAGCCTGGACTCCACCCATAATCCCCGCCCAGCTGACGTCATTGTTACAGAGGCCAGGAGCTGGGTGGGCAGAGAGATAACGTACCACAGCATCAGGAGGAACTGTGAGCACTTTGCCACAGAGCGACGATATGGTGTGTCTGCGTCGCAGCAGGTGGGCGGAACCATGTAGACAGAAAATACAGAATCTGTTTGCAAAGAACAAGACCTGTGCTGCTGGAAGCTCATTTCCTGTTTGACCCTTTATTTGAATTCTACTGATGAATCCCATTTCAGCAGGTTTTGGATTCAGATTAACAGAGAATGCATTTGCAGAAACATAATGTAAAGACATCATCTATCTCCTACTGACTAAACTTTAGCTTTAAAACATATTCAGCACTGTGAATGTAAACAGGAGATCTTCATGTGGATGTTGTGTCTCCTACTCCCCTCGTGGTGGCAGATGGCCCCGCCCCTCCCTCAGCCTGGTTCTGTTGGAGGTTTCTTCCTGTTAAAGAGGAGTTTTTAAATGAACAGGTCACATTTAAAGTGTTTTGAAAATTGGATCAAAAACTCATTACACAAACCTCATTTAATCAGATATGCATGTAAAAAAAAAAGCTCAAGCTTTCAAGCTTTTCCAGCACATTACCAAAAAAGAATGCATGTTTCACTTCACATCACCTCAGCAAGAACAAGATCATCCAAGGTTGAGTTAAACACCTTTGTTCCCTTTTTGTAAAAACAGAGAAGAATGCATCACACAAAGGAAAAGGTGCCTTATATGCATATAGTGTATAAAGCACATTTCACTTCAAAATTAAGATGTACAAACGTGAACAAAACAACATGTTAGAGTTCCCCATCTCTGTTGAAAAACCCCACAAAACAAGAAAACTGCACCAAACACCACCAAATAAAACACATTAAGGCCAAGTTAATACGTCTGCTCATCAGATATTGATGCTTCTTTCCTATGTGACAGATGTTTGTTTGTTTTTTTTAAGTTAAGATCTTAAAGGTCAGATTTTTAAATACATTGCCGTCTGTATTATTGCTGAAGGCCTAGATTGTCACCTTTAAAGTGTTTGTGCTGATGAGACAGGCGTGAAGAACGGCACTGACTGGACGAGAGAGCACAAACTCTGCCATTGTCATTTTCCATCAAACACTCATTAAAACGTCAGCCTGCAGGCATGCTAGTGCACTCATCCTCGACTGCCCGGGGAGGGGCGGGGTCACACGTTGAAGCAGACATGCAGAGGTGCACGGCAGCCCAGGCGGAGGAATTTTGCTTTTACACTCATTTTATTTCTCTATCTGATAAGAAACTAGGTCTGAATGGAGTTTTGAATCATGGCAGTCTTCTGTTCATCAGGATGTCTGCTCACTTCCTGTGATGTTTTCTCCCTGCAGGTGCCTCAAGGAGTGGAAGACTTTGCCAGAGCGTGGGATACAGTTACTGATACAGTTACTGATACAGTTACTGCAGGCCTGGGACGACTTTGGTAGGCCTAAAGCAAACTTTGTGTGAGACGCTAACACATTCCTGTCATTACCATAAAATCACACAGTTCTGATCGCTGAATCCACACGCCTACGTTAGTGTCCACAAAGAGATGGACAGAAGAATCATCAGGAAACCTCTGACTTTATTTTAAAATACAGTAAGTGGAAGATAAATGTGGTTCCTCTGTAACGGCTGCAAAGCCAGAGCTACGATTAGATTACTCCACAGTGCTTTTAATCATGATGTGTTTCCTTACATCACTTCATCCACTGGCCCACAGTATACAAATACTGCATCTTCACAGAGTTTATTGTAATTCTTACATTTTATCACAAACAAATAATAAAAAAAAATTTCCCCAAAAGTTGATTCTGTTCATCTGGACATTTTTTGAAGGAAAAAAACTTCGTCACTCATCTTCAGTCTCAGCTGACTGCAGGTCAGGTCTTATAACCAGGACATTTGCATAATGACTGAAACTATACAAAAAAAACAGTTTCGTGGTGAGATGCATTGACTGCGCTGTCATTGTGTCATCGAGCAAAAATTAACGGGAAACTTTCAAACTTTCTTTGATTCATGCAGAATATGGACAAAACTCATTTTGAGGTCTATTTTCAAACAAGTGATATTAGATATTAGTCTTTTCCTCATGTGTTTATACTCATACTGACACTTTCAGTCAGAATTGACAGAACAGTGTCATCAACCAGTTCATTCAATCGTGTTAATTAGCAGTAATCAGCCCCACAGAGAGCAGCTGCTATTTAACTGATGACATGTGAAACGGGTCAATCAGCTGTTTGCTTAATTTGAATTTCTCTGAAGTCTTTGAAAAAATACAAGATTCATCAGAAATGTAATGATGTCATCTGAATATAAAACTTATAAAAAGAAAAATCTGCAGCTGACAGATTTTGTAAAAGTACTACTTTAGTAACACTACAACAACAAATTGTTTTCATTCAGGTTTCTGAAAAACAGGAGAAACTTTCAGGGGAAAGAAGACAAAAACGATTTCTCGCCACGAATTTCGACTTTTGTTGCAGGATCTTTAAAACAAAATGAAAAACAGTTCTGATACTTTCCTGCAAAACAACAAAGCACATCAGTTCCACTTTCACTGCTTCCACTCGTCATTTTTGTAATGATGTAATAATGATAACCGTCTCTTCTACAACAAGTGAGAAATGTATTCCTCTGGTTCTCTTTATTAAACCTGAATTATTCAGATTTTTATAAAGTGCTTCAATGAAGTAAAACGAGGGCCGTCTGCATGACTGCGGCAGATTCAGCTCAGTTCACTTACTCAAAAAGACCTAATACATCCATGAGTTCTCCAGTGTCTTAGTGTTCATGTTCAATTTAAAGGGTTGAAGACGACTTTCATCAGAAACTTTGAATTGTTCGGACGTCTTGGTTAAAGCAGGATCCTCAGTCTCAAATCTGTCACAGCTCACATGTTCTCCATTGTTCTCCTTTACAATCTGACACGAGTGCTTTAACATCTCTGCATGATCAAGTTTCATCTTGCACGAGGATCTGTCTCTGCACAGTCTGACCACAGCTTCTAAGGGTGGACGCTTGGTGTAGTCGTCAGATGAGCCCTCCTCTTTGGGATTTGATATCACAATGACTGAATGGACAAGAATTTTATTTGAGTCAAAACTTGTTTCACAGGTTTTTCTGAAGCTGATGTATTTTTGTGCACAGCAGTGAGACATGTACTTTGCAAACGTGCGCATCATTCAGCCGATGATGTTTCACAGACTTCATTTTTCCAGGTAACAACAAAGAAAAAACGGCTCTTATCTCAGTTTGATGTGTACTGTAACCAACTATTTAAAATGACCTACACTGTGCTTTGTGTCTCATTTCTTCTAAAATACTCTTAATACCTGATTACTTGATAAAAACCTACAGTGTGACTTATTTCTTCAGGCCTGTAACAATTTAAATTCTTACTCCTTCATGCTGATGGAAGTGCTGGTGAGTAATTTGAGGTCATTAAAATTACAGGTGATGTGACATGTTGTATTATAATGTTATATGAAAAATAAACTGCTATAATCCGACCTGACTCTGCTTTTTCTTTTCCAGCCTCAGATTGGGTTTGAAGGCCTGAACATCTGAGTGATGTGTGCCCACTGAGAGAGGATGTATCAGAGTAATAAAGACTCACCAGCTGCTGCACTGGCCATAATATCACTGCTGAAATCATCAGACACATTCAGCTGGAAGGAAGAACAAAGAGACTTTTGTGAACTACAGAAGAACGAGCAGGTGTCTGCTATAATTATTTTACCTTTATAGTTTGAACTTTAAAGAGCAACAATCTAGACCTGACCTGATATGACCTTCACACTGTGGTGAGCTCAGGTGGGAGGAAGAAACTTCAGCCAGAGATCAGAGACTGTGTTTGAAATTCAGATGTTGCTTAAACGCTGCATCCTGTGAATGCAGCAACTGACCACCTCAGACAAGTGAGGAAGCAGCACAACACAACAGCAGTAACTTTATAACACTGGAACTTTTTGTGACCAGCACATTAAATGCTCATGAAGCTGGACTCAAACACACTTTGCTGTCCTCTGCTGCTCTGCTTTGCTGTGACCACAGAATCTGTAACAGAGGAATCGCCGTTACGTCATTAGTCTGAAATAAAACTATGAAAAATTTCAACTTAAATATTTGGTGACATTTTCCAGCTGAAACCAGTCTGAATGAAAATCCACTGACTGTCTTTGCTTAATAAATAAATCAATAAATACAGAATCAGCTGATGAGCTGCTTCTAATTCCTCCTCAAATGATCTGAATTTCATCCGTAATAAAACTCAGTGTGTAGTTCTTTAAAGCTGACGCTCAGTTTTTGTTTAAAGTGACCAGAAAACTGGATCCAGCTTCGTCTGTGAAGTGTCACCAAAATAATTACGAAACACAGACACTCACCTCATGTCAGTTTTATCTGTGATGCATGCGATCAATCACTAATTCTCCTGATCAGTCTGCCGATCGATCACGGACGCGCTGTTTCTAACGGTTTGTTGGATCTGACTCGTGAGCTGAACTTGTTGCTGTGAGAGAAGTGTGGAATGAAAGAGGAGGTGTGCAGACTGCTGCGCAAGTCTATATTTCACGTTTTCCCCTGAAAGCTCTTCGGGAGTCACCTTAATGGTTCAAAATACGTTTTTATTCCTGTCAAAATGTTTTCATTGGCATTTTTCATAGATTCAAACGTGTTCTGTGTTTTTGTGACAGGCTGCTCGTAACAAAGTGTTGAAACAAACTTGTCTGTGATGTGGAGACAAAACACTGGTTCGTCTCTTCAGTTAGGAGCCTTTTTTGTACTTCAGTGATTCCTAGATCAGTGTTGACTTACAAACAGGTCACTCTTTCGAGGATGCCAATGTTCACATTTTGGACAGATGGTTTGAGCAGAGGGCGGGGCTTATGACACCAACTGTCTGCCATCTATAAGCCAGTTTTGAGATCCCTTCCCAGACGCCTTAACGCCCACTCACATCTCTTGTCAGTCAATCTCAATAAGTCACATGACAGGATGAGGCAAGGTCTCTCAATGGTTTCCCCCGAAACCTCTGCTGATAGTGACTCACGCCCGTTCTTACACCTTGGCTCATGTGATGAGGCACATGCTCAATAGTGGGTCAACGACCCTCTTAGGGCTTAAAATCTCCATGTATTGATCTTAGAACTGAAGAAGCTTCTCAGGTCAGAGGTGAAACTACAGCTATTACAACAGCTGGAGAAGAGTGCAGGAGCTGAACTGGCCTGCCTGGAGTCCAGATGTTTCACCTATAGAGAACATTTGGTGCATCATTAAATAAAAAACATGCTAAAGACATGTTAAACTCTTCAGCAGCTTGATACCTATATCAGGCATGAATGGGGCCAAATCCCAACACCAAAACTCCAGATATCTCCAAAAGTTGACAGTACAGCGTAAACTAATGTTGTGTTTATAAGACTGGGGAAACCTGCAGTCAGCTGAGACTGAAGAAGTCACCTGGATGATGATGAAACGTTTCTCCCACATAACGCTACGTCCAGATGAACAGAATCAACCTTTGGAGATTTCATCTGGAGATTTATCTTCCTGGATGATTGAGGATGCATCAAGACAAAAACTCCAGATACTTGTAACCTCGATACCCAGATGTCTTCAAACTGTTTTGAAAAGAAAAGGAGGAGCTACACCGTGGTAAACATGCCCGTTTACCAACTATTCAGAGACTTGTAGCAAGCATCACATTTGATATGAGCTCATTTTGGGCGTGAAATTGTAAAATTTCTCAGTTTAAACATTTGTCATGTTATTTATGTTCTGATGTTATTTGAAAGTCTTTTATTTTTCATTTTGTTAAAATAAAAACATCTCAACTTTTCTGTTATTCAGGTTGTAGGTGTAGCCACAGCAGATCATCCGTCTCCATGTCACCCCAGTTTCTGTCACACCAACTCTACTGCATGTCTTTCTTTACTACATTCAACAACGTCATCCAAAATGTTCCTCTTTTCCTCCTGCCTGTCAGCTCCATATCCATCATTCTTTGTCCAATATATCCACTGTACCTTCTCTGAACGTGTACAATCTCAGCCAAGGCTCTTAACTTTATCTCCAAATCACCCAGCCTGAGCCGTCCCTCTGATGTCCATCTCTTTTACTCGCACATGGCAAACACAGCTGTGCAATAGAGGCACACTACAGTTTCTAATGAGTTCAACGGTACGTGGACCTTCCAGCAACAACAGCCAACTGCAACCACAAGATGGCAGTAATGTAAAGCATGGGTCCAAACAGCTGAGTGGCTTTTTGGTTTCTGAGATGAAAGAACAGAAACTGCTTTACTTTAATACTTTTTAACCCTTGTATGGTGTTCGGGTCTGTGAGACCCGTTTTCAGTTTTTTTCTAAAGAAAAATTAAACAATTATTTTTTCCAACCTGAAATTCAGGCTTTGGCTTATTTTCTGTGAAGAACAAACTCATTTTCGATTACCTCATACTGTACCTCCCCCCACGCATTTACATTACATACAAGGTGTTGGGGTCCACTGGACCCAGGCCTAATAAAAGTGTTGAAAGTGTAGGTCCTGTGCTCCCACACTCTGTCTTCCTCCTTTCTGGTGCTGCTGATAGTGTTTTCTTCCCCTCCTGCTCCCGCACAAAGTTGCAACATTGTTGAAAATTCAACTATCAACACCGTCTGCTCTTACATTCCCACACATTTTACCCTCTTTCTTGAGGGATCCAAATTTTATTTTCTCATACCCTGTCCCACCTGCAAATTAGGGGCATAATACTATAAATAAGACTTTGCCAGTGTGGTTCTTTATCACAACTGATCAAGATGGCAAAAGATTATCTGCTGCGAGGGCCATCCAATTGATTTTGGAAGAGAGAGGGGCTTCGGATGATGATGTTGACAAAGAGGTTTCAGAATATTTCACATTTCTGAAAATTCAGAGTCTGACAGTGACTTTGAAGAAGAGGATGAGGTTGAGCACCATTTAGTAACAAAACGAAGACGAGTACCCCATCTGCAGCCAGCTCCAGGACCAGAACAAGCCCACCAGACAGCAAGTGAAGAAATATGGATGTCAATAACTGGTGAAATTGAATGGTCTTCTTGCCCAAGAAATGAGCCACCCTGCAGAGCTGTTACTGTGATAAGCCAGGGCCAACACGGCTGACAGTTACTCATGTGCAGGACATCAAGTCTTCATTTGAGCTTTTCATCCCAGATTCCATCCAGAAAATTATTCTGGATTGCAGTAATCTAGAAGGAAGGTGTGTTTTTGGAGAGAGGTGGAAGGAGATGGACCAAATTCATCTAAGAACCCCAAAGGCCTACTTTGGGGTTCTTATCCTTGCAGGAGTTTTCAGGTCCAAAGGGGAATCCACAGAATCCCTGTGGGATGCAGAAACCGGCAAGAACCTTTCCGTGCATCAATGTCTCTGGAAAACTTCCACAAAATTTCCAGGATTATCCGTTTTGATAACCGAGACAGACCAGCTCGACGGCAGAGAGACAAGCTAGCTGCCATCAGGACAGTGTGGGATAAGTGTGTGCACCACCTCCCCTGTTTTACAACCCTGGGCCTAATGTCACCATTGATGAGCAGCTGATCCCATTTAGTTGTGAAACATATTGCTTCACGTGTAAATGTGTTGTGTCTTTCCACTCACTCCACTTGATTATAACTGATTTATTTTTTATAACATTTTATATAAAAAAAAACGAGAAGCACATTAATTCATAAATGTGATCTAACAAAGGTAAAGGGAAAAAATTAACCATGTTTGCTGTTCATATGTCTTGTAATTGGGATGAAGTAAACATCTGTTGAGTAATTTAACATAAAATTGTTTGATAGTGTTAATTTGGAAAGCCAAAACTCTAGCAGGGCAAAAACAATGCAACAGCGCCATCTAGTGACTGCTCAGGTTAACAGCACAGTAAAGCGATCACATTCAAAAAGTCCTCCAACCTACACAATGACACAAACTCACTGGCCACTTCTTTAGGTACACCTGTTCCACTTCTCATCAATGCAAGTTTTTCATCAGCCAATCACATGCCAGCTCATGGCATTTATGCAACTGAACATAAGATGACTCTGCTGTTATTGTCAGACACCAGTTTGACCACAGTGAAACAGGGACAGTCTACTCAGATACACCTCCTGAAAGCTCTCATTACTGCTGTATATTAATAGCTGTTCACATTTACTGTGCGCTGTTTTAGGAGTAACCTGTGTAACTAAGCAGTCATACGTACAGTAAGACCCCCACATGAACCCTGGCAGGAGTCCTGCTGATGACACTGAACACAAACCAAGACTTTTGTTTGTTCTGCACAGTCCTGTAAAAAGTGAGACGTTCACTTTTTGTAATTACAGCTTGATGTTTGTTGTTTCGTTGAGTGGGAGCAGGATGTGACTTTTTTTATTATAGTTCATGATTCCATTTGAAGTGGATAGTTGTTACTCTTTAATGTAGAGATGGACCGATCCGATATTACGTATCGGTATCGGTCCGATACTGACCTAAATTACTGGATCGGATATCGGAGAAAAATAAAAAATGTAATCCGATCCATTAAATATCACGAAAGCACCTCACAAAACTTGCAACACGCCGTAACTCACCTCAGAACGTTAGCACGTCGGAGCAGTATGCATCACGTGATAGAGTGGCTGTGGCATGCGGGACCTGTCGGTGGTCTGGATAGCATTTGGAGCTTCGCTAGCAACCCGGCATTTCATCTCCGACAAAGTTATCCCGAGAGAAGTAAAGCAAGTGTGTAAGTCCATCTCTGAATGTTTGTAAAGCATTCCTGCGTTAAGCTTAACAAGCGACTGCCTCTTCTTGCTGCTACTTCAATCATGAAACTGCTTAATGATCAGCTGATCGGCTTTTCTGTCGCGAGTCCGTCTCTCTTGTTTGTTTTTGGCCCACTTTGCACCAGAAAGAGGAAACCAGCGGCTGAACAACAGCAGCACGTTTAAGCTTGATAAGCTGTTGTTAGAATTTATTTAATATTACTTTCTACACCAGGATCTTTTTCTACGTAGCTGACGGCTGGTAACTGTGCAGGGGCGGATCTAGCAAAGTTTAGCCAGGGGGGCCGATAGGGCATGAACAGGGAAAAGGGGGCACAAAGACATACTTTTCTTTCTTATTCTCATTTAAAATGTCTAGCTTTTAATAAATAATTATCTTGAATTAAATTAAAAAGCACTAAACAGTGAGGAGGAAGTGACGGACAAGGTAAGCGACTCATGTTGTAACTGACGTCAGACGCCGGAGATTTTGGCGGAAAATTAAAGCAAATGGTAGTTTAGATTTGAACAAATTCATTTAAGCTTCAGTATTACCAAATACACTTATCAATTGTCTTATAACTAACACTATTTGTCTAAATAATCTCCAACACCCTGGAGAACAACGAGGAGAGTTTAGAGACTCTCCAAGATTATATTGATCAGTGCTTTCAGGATCTCGTGATGAAGAAGACCCCGTGTGCAGCTTCCCCGGCCAAACCTGAGACGCCGTCGTCGAAAAGACAACGCCCGGCAGATTCCCCCGGCTCAACATCGCCAGCCGGCAAAGATATTGCCGACATATTGGAGTCAATCGACAAGCGATTGTCCAGTTTCGACGCAAGGCTGTCCTTGGTGGAGATTCTTCACCGAGAATTTAAATGCTTGCGAGAATCCCTGGAGTACAGCCAGCAGCAGGTGGAAACGCTTGCTGCTGAAAATGCCACGCTAAGGGAGTCGGTGAAATGTCTCACAGATAATGTTACCCAGCTCAATAGAGAAAATAAAAAAATAAAAGAAACAGTTATCGATCTACAAGCTCGTAGCATGCGTGATAATCTGGTATTTTCTGGTATTCCAGAAGCCGCTGGAGAGGACGCGGAGACCACGGTAAAAAGCTTCATCAAAACCCACCTGAAGCTGCCGGAGGACACTGTGAAGAACATCGTCTTCGATCGGGTACATCGCCTCGGCCCCATTCGGGCTACGGCCGGGAGACCACGTCCTATCGTGGCCAAATTCGGCCACTTCAAACAAAAGCAACATGTGAAAAGCCGCGGCAGGGAATTAAAAGGAACGGACTTCAGCGTGAACGACCAGTTCCCCAAAGAGATCTTGGAACGACGCAGGGTCCTCTTCCCAATCCGACGCGGCTTCATCCAGAAGGGCTCCCGCGCTGTCATCGCTGTGGACCGGCTGTACGTGGACGGACAGCTCCACCGCGACCCCAACATCACTCCGTGGCTGTATTAACCTCACACCAGATAAGAATCAGCTGCACCATTTCCCTATCCACTCACACTAACTTGCATTAACATCTGTTTAACTTACCAGTATCAAATCGCATCTTAAAGTGTGATTTCATAGCAGAATTAACACCGTCACTCTCCGTCAGTGATTTAATTGGAATGTTTACGTTTTGTTTCTTGTTTTTTTTTTTCTTTTTTTTTTTTTCCTCCTCTCTTTTCCCCCTCTTGGTTTTATGCTGCTCACCCCTGTCCTTGGTTTCTTTCTTTATTCCTTTCACTGCCTCGATCACCTGCTTCGACACTCATCCACAAACATCCTTTATTTCGACACATACGCACCATGCGCTCAACGGCAGCACATTTACATCAGTCAGACAGCGCACACAGTCGTTTAGGATACACACACTTAAGCCAAGCCTACTCATATTAGTAACTATGCATACACAAAGTCAGACTCAGGGAGCATCTCGCCACACATTTTTTCTCTCTCTCCTTCTCTTTATTTATGAACAAGTGATGTATTCTCTCCACCTGTCTAAGCGACACACACAGCATACATCCCTAGTTATACACAGACATCTATGGGTACACTGAGGTTCATTACATGGAATATAAATGGAGCTGGCTCCAGAGAAAAGAGGTTAAAAATATTTAACCAACTCAAAAAACTACAGGCAGATGTTGTCCTTTTACAAGAGACCCACAGACCTCTTAGAGGTTCGAATGAACTTAAAACACCTGAGTTTCCCAATGTGTTCTCAGCTTGTTATAATTCTAGACAAAGGGGAGTAGCAATTTTAATACATAAAAATATTAATTTCACAGTACTCGATACAGTTATAGATCCAAGG
>NW_024582958.1:51568-67194 GCF_018398535.1 Haplochromis burtoni | reverse complement strand
ATCTAAGAACCCCAAAGGCCTACTTTGGGGTTCTTATCCTTGCAGGAGTTTTCAGGTCCAAAGGGGAATCCACAGAATCCCTGTGGGATGCAGAAACCAGCAAGAACCTTTCCGTGCATCAATGTCTCTGGAAAACTTCCACAAAATTTCCAGGATTATCTGTTTTGATAACCGAGATGACAGACCAGCTCGATGGCAGAGAGACAAGCTAGCTGCCATCAGGACAGTGTGGGATAAGTGTGTGCACCACCTCCCCCTGTTTTACAACCCTGGGCCTAATGTCACCATTGATGAGCAGCTGATCCCATTTAGTTGTGAAACATGTTGCTTCACGTGTAAATGTGTTGTGTCTTTCCACTCACTCCACTTGATTATAACTGATTTTTTTTTTTTATTATAACATTTTATTTAAAAAAAAACAACAAAAAAAACAAAACGAGCACATTAATTCATAAATGTGATCTAACAAAGGTAAAGGGAAAAAATTAACTGTTTGCTGTTCATATGGTTTGTAATTGGGATGAAGTAAACAGCTGTTGAGTAATTTAACATAAAATTGTTTGATAGTGTTAATTTGGAAAGCCAAAACTCTAGCAGGCAAAAACAATGCAACAGCGCCATCTAGTGACTGCTCAGGTTAACAGCACAGTAAAGCGATCACATTCAAAAAGTCCTCCAACCTACACAATGACACAAACTCACTGGCCACTTCTTTAGGTACACCTGTTCCACTTCTCATCAATGCAAGTTTTTCATCAGCCAATCACATGCCAGCTCATGGCATTTATGCAACTGAACATAAGATGACTCTGCTGTTATTGTCAGACACCAGTTTGACCACAGTGAAACAGGGACAGTCTACTCAGATACACCTCCTGAAAGCTCTCATTACTGCTGTATATTAATAGCTGTTCACATTTACTGTGCGCTGTTTTAGGAGTAACCTGTGTAACTAAGCAGTCATACGTACAGTAAGACCCCCACATGAACCCTGGCAGGAGTCCTGCTGATGACACTGAACACAAACCAAGACTTTTGTTTGTTCTGCACAGTCCTGTAAAAAGTGAGACGTTCACTTTTTGTAATTACAGCTTGATGTTTGTTGTTTCGTTGAGTGGGAGCAGGATGTGACTTTTTTTATTATAGTTCATGATTCCATTTGAAGTGTAAATGATTAATTTCACTGTTATTTAAAGTAGCTTGAACAAACTCCATCAGGGTAGTTTACATCTTAGCAAACGCTACAAGCTCACAGACCCTTCTCTGCCTTTGTGCTCTCTGTAGTGTTTGTGGTAAAGATATAATATAATAAAAACATTATTAATGACAATAAGGCAGCAATTAATGAATATGTCCACTTCCTCCTCTTCCACTGATACTCTTCCTGCAGCTTTCTGTGGTTTGCTTTCACCTCCTCCAGGTTCTGTTTTTGCTCCTGATGAAATCGCTCCCAGATCTCCTTTCTTTCTTTTTCCCAAGCCTCTCGCTCTTTCTTCATCTCTCTCCTGTGCTGCTCCAGCTTCCTCTCAGCTGCTTCCTTTTGTTCTCTTTCTGACTGAACTCTCACTTCTTCTTGTTTTTTCTGTCTCCTCGTCTCCTCCTCTCGTTCTCTCTTTCTCTCTTTGCGCTCCTTGTTGATGGATTCGTCTTTATCCTTCAGCTGCTTTGCTCTCAGTTTTCTCTCCTCTTCAATCTGTCCTGTCTGCTCACTGATTTTCATGCGCAGACCTTTCAACTCTTTCTCTTTTTTCTTGAGGTCCTCGTCTCTCCTCTTCATCTCTTCGTCCTTCTCTTTCAAAACTCTCTCCACGTCTATCTGTGGGACTTCCTTTGTGTCGTCACTCATCTCACTGATTTTACGTTCTCTCGCTCTGCTCTGTTTTCCATCAGCACCTTCCACCTCACTCCTCTGTTCAGCTGGAAGCTTCCTCACCATCTCAGTTCAGACCTTGATGAGCATGGTTTGTTTGTACATCTCATCTGCTCCACAGTGTCCAACAACGTGTGGATCTGCTCTTTATCCTTGATGTTAACAATAACAGGCCTTTGTCCATAACGTTGACAGACCTCCTGGATATTTGGGTCTTTGCTTACAAAGTTAACAACAGCTGGATCTGTAGGATCTGAGTCCACAGTGAACAGAATCATGGTGAAGTCATTGACTCGAGAGCTGAATGTGTCCTGGATGGTCTCTAACTCTCCCTTGTCTTCATCAGTGAGGGGAGCCACAGGTAGGACCAGGATGAAGGCATGGACACCCTCAGGATCACAGAGGGAGATACACCTGAGTGATTCCTCCATCACTGCCTCCTGAGGTTTTCCATACAAGGCAGGCAGCTCCACCAGGGAAACCCAACGTCCACACACCTCTCCCTGATGTTTAACACACTCTGATGAGTTGGAGGCTGAATGAAGCTCAGTCTGACCTAAAATGGCCTTGGCTGCTGACGTCTTCCCTGCTCCTCTCCTCCCACACAGAACCAGGTTTAAAACACACTTTGGTCTCATGAATAATCCGCCATCCTCATCCTCAAATACATCACAGCTCAGACGATCTTCATCTATCTCCTTTGCTGTTTGAACCAAACGTGTTAACAGCTCTGAACGTTCAAAGCTGCTTTGACACATCTTCAGCGACATCCGTCATATCCATCTCTGACAATCCATATTACCAGGTAAGTGTACCTATGTGATACATATGCTTAGCTGCCAGATGATCACACAGTTTCTCAAAATGACACTTCTTCTCATGGGCATATCACACTTATTAAATTAAAGTGAACGTCTTTAGATGCGCTCACAATATCACAAGCCAGTGAATGATCAAAGGAATGATCACTAAAGGACTCTGCAGAGTCCTCGTTTTTGCTCCTCAGTGAAGTCTTCAGGCTGTAGAACCAGCAGGAACACATGAGGTCCAGGATCAGAGAGCCTCACACATGTTTCTACATGTTCCTTCAATTTGTCCTCAGAGATGTTTGGAAGCAGCAGATCTGGAGTGTTGATGAGAACTAGGTTCTTCTCCTTCAGTGGTCTACTTGTCTCACAGCAGTCCTCGGTGCTGAACTCAGTCTCTCCCAGTATGAAGTTCCCCACGTCTCTCCTCAAAGACCAGCTGTTCCCCAGCAGAACAACCCTCAGCTCAGACACTGAAAAGATAAAAACTAAATTAGATCTACACATCAGGCATTCACAGAAATTAAATTGTTGACATGCAGTGAGGAAAACAGAGGTTTTTATGCTTTCTCCTGTGAGGATGGGGACACTTAACTTCAGTCTACATCTAAACTAATGCATGGCCTGAGTCAGGTGTTCCTCCTTTCCTTTCGTAATGCTATGATTCCTGTTTAATGAAGCTGACATTTCATGAGGTGTTTCTCTGAGTGGCTTGTGTGCTAGTGCAGAGGCTAAAGACAAAGTGAATTTTCTACAGAATGTGTCAGGCATTATCGATGTCATGAGTTCCAGTTACATGGTAACTCTAAAATTTATGAAACTACGTAGAGTAAACTGATTATGTTGGAACATGACAGGAAAAAGCTGCAACAATGCAGCAACAGATTCAGAAAAAGGTTCAAATGGAAAAAGCTGGAACACAAAGACTAAAGGCTGAAGCTACACTGACACCTGATTGTGGGGGTCAGCCAGGCAGATACAGGACTGTGTGAGGAACATGATTTGGACAGATGAAGATCAGATGATGGAGAAAGTTTGGAAAATTCTACAGATCTAACAGAGCAGGGGGCACGGATAGAAAGAAGTCAATGTGAGAGTCTGAACTTTGCATCCTGAATGGTAAAATAACCGTAAACACCATAACTGCAGCTTAACTCACTGGAAGGTTTTATGTTGGGATTGCTGCTGCTGTGTCTGAGGGGTTGATGGTTTCCTGTAATAAAACAAAACAATGATGATGTCACACACACAGACACACTGGTTCATAAACTACCATCGTCACATGAGACCTCTTTCTAGTGAAGCTTTTCTTTGTGTCACTATTTGATCCTGTGTTTGATGCCTTGACTCATACGTGTTGGCTTTTTTTCTTTCTCAATATTAGATGTTAGCAGTGCTCTGTAAATCGCTTACATTCGGTCTCAAACATTTAGGCTTTCTCCAGCTAAAAAAAAATTCTAATTGTCAAAGCAATATGAATGAACACATTTAAACTTTCCCAACTTGTTATCAGGGTCCCTCGGTTGATGATCCAGAGTTTTGAGTTTTTGTGGAATCATAGTTCTTGTGGATTTGACAATGTTATTTTTGTCCATCCATCCATCTTCTTCCGCTTTATCCGGGGCTGGGTCGCGGGGGCAGCAGCCCAAGCAGAGAAGCCCAGACCTCCCTCTCCCCAGCCACCTCCTCCAGCTTATCTGGGGTAACACCAAGGCGTTCCCAGGCCAGCCGAGAGATATAATCTCTCATCTGCAGATGATGTGGCTACCCCTAGCAATTCTGTCCATAAGAATTATGAACAGAATCGGTGACAAAGGGCAGCCCTGGCGGAGTCCATCACCCACCGAAAATGAGTCTGACTTATTGCTGGCTATGTGGACCAAGCTCTTGCAATGGTTGTATAAGGATCGAGTGGCCCGTAGAAATGGGCCAGACACCCCATACTCCCGAAAAACCTCACACAGGACACTCCGAGGGACACGGTCAAATGCCTTCTCCGGATCCACAAAACACATTTAGACTGGCTGGGAAAACTCCCATGCACCCTCGAGTATTCTCAAGAGGGTAAAGAGCTAATCCAGTGTTCCACCACCAGGACAAAAACTACATTGTTCCTCCTGTATCCAAGGTTCAACTAACAGACAAATTCTCCTTTAAAGCACCCTGGCATAGACTTTAAGAATACTTTATTGGTCCCTAGGTTCCCGGGGATGCTGAGGAGTATGATTCCCCCTATAGTTGGAACACACCATCTGTTCCCCTTCTAAAAGATGGGAACCACCACCCTCACAATAAATGTATAGTGAGGGTCCGCCAGTTCTGTCCAGCATCTTCCCCCGCCACCTGATCCGACTCACCACCAGGTGGTGATCAGTTGACAGCTCAGCCCCTCTCTTTACCCGAGTGTACAGAACATATGGTCACAGGTCTGGTGATACAATTACAAAATCGTTCATCGACCTGTGACCTAGGGCATCCTGGTGCCACGTGCTTATTGACACCCTTATGTTCGTACATGGTGTTAAATATGGACAAAATGTGATTTGCACAGAATTCCAACAACAACAAAAAAACACTCGGGTTCTGATCCGGGAGGCCGTTCCTCCCAATCAGGGCCCTCCAGGTTTCACTGTTGTTGCCCACGTGAGCGTTAAAGTCTCCCAGTAAGACAACAGAGTCCCCACATGGAGCACCCTCAAGCACTCTGCCCAAGCAACTCTGAAGCGTCGCATAAGCGCAGACGACAGTCAGGACACGTTCCCTGACCCGAAGGCGCAGGGAACAAACCCTCTCATCCACTGGGAACAACCCCAATGCACAGGCAGCAAGTCGAGGGGATACTAGAATACCCACCACAGCCCGCCGCCTCTCACCAGGGCCAACTCCAGACTGAGACAAAGTCCAACCCCTCTACAGGAGACTGGTTCCAGAGTCCAAGCCGTGTGTTGAGGTGAGCCCGACTATATTTAGACGATACCTCTCAACCTCACGCACTAACTCAGGCTCCTTTCCCACCAGGGAGGTGACATTCCATGTCCCTATTGCCAGTCTTGGCAGCCGGGGGTCAGTCCGCCAGGGCCTCCGCTCCTGGCCGCCACCCGGCACACAATGCACCCGACCCCTATGGCGCCTCCTGCGGGTGGTGGGCCTGCGGGAGGATGGGCCCATGTCTCCTCTTCGGGCTGTGCCGGCCGGGCCCCATGGACTAAGGCCCGGCCACCAGACGCTCGCCCATTTCGGAGCCGTTTTAACTGCCGTTCAGTTAAAGTTGGACACTTTCTGTCTTTTGAACTGCAGCTTCATCAAAATCGGAAAGAAGGATCCTTTTTACTGTGCGTTGGTTTATCGCCCTCCTGGCCCAAACAGCTCGTTTTTAGCTGAGTTTAGTGATTTTCTGTCCTCTACTATGAGGTTGTCTAAATTGCTTCTTGTGGGAGATTTTAATATACATGTTGATGATCAGTCCGACCTCTTTGCTAGGGGTTTTACCAGCATCATGGACTCTTTTCATTTTATCCAACATGTATCTGGCCCCACACATAACAAAGGCCATACACTGGACCTTGTTTTTTCTTTGGGTCTGAATATTGATTATATTTGTTCTAAGGACATTTTTATTTCTGACCATTATTGTGTCTTTTTTAATATGTCTTTTTATGAGCCTATGTCTCCTGTTCATCGGACAGTTATTTCCCGCACTTTAAACTCCTCCACAGCACAGAAGTTCTCTGATGCTTTTAATTTAACATTATCCCCACAAAACGATGTTGATTTTTCTATAGATCTATTCAATTATCATTGTCTTTCGATCTTAGATGAAATCTGTCCGATTAAAATGAGACCTGTGCCTGTTTCCAAGTCTGTACCCTGGTTAAATGACAACATTCGTCTTATAAAACGTAATTGTCGTAAAGCTGAGCGGTTATGGAGGAAAACCCACTTAAATGTTCATCTCCTTTATTTAAAGGATCTTTTAGCCTCCTTTAACAATGCTATTAGAGTTGCGAGGGCTGCTTACTTTTCTCAGTTGGTTGCAAAGAGCAGAGGTAATCCTAAAGTTTTATTTGATACTATTACTAATATTATTACTCCTGCTCCACCTGCTGCCATTATTTCTTCTGTTGAAGATTGTGAAACTTTTCTTGCTTTCTTTTTAGAAAAAATTAGCAACATAAGGAAAAACTTGTCTTTTTCAGCGTCTGCGCTGTCAGTTCCCACGCCAGCTCGGCCTGTTGTTTTAGAAGGTTTTTCACCTGTTTCACTACCAGAGCTGGGAAAAATAGTTAGTGCAACAAAATTATCCTCTTGCTCTCTTGATTTCTTACCTGCATCATTATTCAAAAATGTCTTTTACTCTACTGGTCCCTGTATTCTTACTATAATTAATACCTCCTTGGCCTCGGGCATAGTCCCTGCCTATTTTAAAACTGCTGTTATACATCCCTTGTTAAAAAAGCCTATGCTGGACCCATCTCTCACTAGCAATTATAGACCGATCTCAAAAATTCCGTTAATTGCTAAGATTCTAGAGAAGATCGTGGCTAAGCAGCTTACAGCAGTTTTAGATAAATATAGTATTTTCGACAAATTTCAATCTGGCTTTCGTAAAGTTCATTCCACTGAAACAGCCCTTCTTAGAGTTTCTAATGACATTTTGTTACAAAGCGATGCAGGTAAATGTTCTGTTCTCTTAATGTTGGATCTTACGTCGGCCTTTGATACTGTTGACCACTATATTTTACTTAACAGGCTGAAATACTGGGTCGGTGTCTCTGGGACTGCATTGAAATGGTTCTCCTCGTATCTCTCTGAACGATATTCTTCTGTGGCAGTTTCTAAGTATAGATCATCTTCTGCGTCCTCTATCTAGAAATGTGCTATATAAATAAAATTTTACTTACTTACGTACTTACTTATTATTATTATAGCATGCTCCTTTAATATTGGTGTTCTATGGCCTAGTATTGGTGTCTTTAATCTTTAGTTACTGATGACCTTGGTTTGATAGACTTCCTAGTGTTTCCTTTCTGTGCCCTCCGTTTTCATGGTTTTCCTTCTGTCAAGTTCATATGCTGAGTCCTTGCTTCAATATTTATTTCCTGTTTTATTTTGGTAATTCCTGCTTCATGTGTTCAGTGTCCAGTTTTATTTCCCTCAGTCTTGTTCTCCTTTGAGTTTTAGTTGTGCTCACTTGGCTTGTCCAACCTCCCTAATTACTCTTAGTGTGCTTATAGCCCTTATCTCTTCTTAACCCTTGGTCACATCAAACTGTTTGCCTGCTGCCATGATCTTAGTCCCTTGTGTTCCATGAATTTTTTACACCTTTCATTAAAGGTTGTTTTAAGCTTCAAGTCTGCCTGTTAGTCTGCACTGGGGTCATAGTTCTTCCCAACTACAACACTTGTGACTGTTGTTAATTTTATTAAGATCCAGAGTTCTGGGGACTTGGAGTTTCGTGTCCACTTAACTACAATATTGACATTGACAATAAAATTGTTGCCCCAGAGGCACGCTTTCAAAAATAAAGCGTTTATTTGGCATTTTCAGACTTTTCAATTTAATTCAATTTAAATAGCACCAAATCACAACAACAGTCACCTCAAGACGCTCTATAGTGTAAGGTAAAGATCCTATAATAATACAAACTGGAGACCTTTCATGTGTTAGGCAATCATTCTAACCCTACACTATGGAAAAAAAATGTAACTTTGTTTTTACAAAGCAAGTATCAAAGGAATGCTGGATAAATAAAAAGAAGAGGACACAGCTCAAGGTTAGCTGATGCACTGTTCATTTCTATACTGTAGGTTTAGCATGCACACCTTACAAAAGGTCCCAGTTCCAACAAGGAGGCAACACAATCCCAACCTTGTGCAGTGCACAAGCTAGTACGCTGCACCTGTTGCTCCAAAGTCTGGTTACACAGGTAGGTTTCATCTGATGCAAAAATCGATGCCAAATCAAATATGCAGTTCCTTCATTTTGAAATACACGCCACTGAAGCTGAGAGCTGGAGAAAGCCAAGATGTATTTATTATAGAGTAACAGAACACTTTCCTACTGAGAAACAAGGCCTACACATGTGATTAGAGGTAACGAACACAACATCAGACACTGATGCGGTGAATATACGCACAGTGAGAAACATTACATCATCCAGGCTGACTCTGGATGGGTCTGCATCACTCACTCACCAGTTTCTGCAGTTGCCATTTTGCCGCTCTGCTGGAAACAGACGAGATGAGCAGATATTTATTAACTCATCTGGAGACAAACTGTCGGGTTTAAGAACCTGAAGAGAGAAAAGTTCAAAATGTTAATTTGTTAATGCGTCGAACTCACAAACACAACACCTCATGTTGTATCTTCAGAAAGCAGTCGAGCTGCAGGTGACTTCCACCTCGGTATCATATGGAGTGAAAACTTGAAGTAATTTATTCACAAGGTATAAAGTCTATTTACATCTGAGCTGTAAAAGTGAATCTGAACACCAGGTTGTAGAAATCACAGCAGATGGTGCTTCAAATATAGATGCTGCTGCACACAAGCAGCCTTCACACAAACACAGCATCATTGTTAAGGACAGACCCTGAAGCATCAGGCCTGAAACATACTGACAGACTTTTACTCTATAAGTAAAATGACTCCATACAGTTAAGTAATGAAAACATTAAGTTATCAGAATAAGCTCTTGATTCTTCAGTAAACTGCAGTTTAATGCATCTGCAGCTTGTGTCTGTCAGCATCACTGAGGAGGAAACTGCGATGCTGAGTGTCCTCCTCGGTGATCTGTGACTTTAGGAAATACTCCTCTAATGTTTCTGAGGAACTAAAAAAGCTCATCTGTCAGCTCTGAAGTATGATCTCACTCCACAATAACAATAACAGGTATTCTACGCTCACAACTGTCCCAGTGAGACAGAGTCCAACAATCTACATCTGCACCTTAACAAAGTGTTTTTTTCACTGTGCCATGAAACAGATATTTATGCAAATTCATAACTGTTGTTCTGTGAGAGTAGTGTGAGCTTATTGTTGTGTAATTATGCATATCGCTTCATGATGTGTTTTAAAGCAGATTGTTTTTACTTGGACTTTTATATCATGTAAAGGTGGCCAAGTGTGCATACAGGTTATAATTATACAGGACTGCTTCTCACAGTACTCTTTTATCTGAACGTTTATTTTTTTCTTTTTTCTCTGAAACTTTATTTCTAACCTGTGTGTGAGCCCTGCCTGATGCGATTCCTGTGGGGAGGCATCGGACAACCCCACCATCTGCAAAGCCAAACACGTGGAGCGACCCTGTGGTGACCCCACTGAGCCAAAAGCAGCTGTTTACAGTCAGAGCTTCATCAGTCTGTTTATTTTATTCAGTAGTCACATTTGAAAAATATATTAACAGACAAAAGTAAAACAGAACTTAGTTATATAGAAAAAATAAATAATAAATTGATTATCGCAGGTAAAAATGGACAATAATGTTTAAGTATACATGTTAATAAAGTTCAAGAAAAAAAAGCCTTGGCTCCTCCTACTCTAATACCTAAAATGGTGTCGGAGGCCTAGTTAACAGAGATATTTATCTCAGTTTAATCCTTGAGTCGCATCATTTCAGAGAGATTATACAGAGAGAGCAGATTAAGGTCCATGAATCACATCAGGACCACCAAACACGGTCCAAGCTGGTTCTACAGCCTCTGATCCAAAGAACACAGCCCACAGAACAGGCCTGTATCAGGACACAGTGACAGACTTTACTTTTCCTGATTCCTGATCAAACCTTTCACAACAGCACTGCACTCCTCAGCTTTAACTTAACCAGGTTTAAACGACGAAGAGCGATCAGAGAAGTGAAAGCAAGTGTTCTTGTGTTATGGCGCTCCATTTCCGCGTCTTCCATTTCCGCGTCTTCCATTTCCATTTCCGCGTCTTCCCATCGCACCTCGGCTGCGTTACTGTCACAGAGATATGATGTAATCATGAGGTGAGCAGTTTTTCTGTATTTTATCCCGTTTTTTAATTAAGTCACCGGTTCAATCTTACTTTCACACAGATTTACAGACAAAAATACAAAATACGACATGAACTATATCGTTTACTTCCGGTCCAAATGTTCCGCGTTTATTACCTGAATCGAAAATTCACCTCGAGGTCACAGAAAGTTTCTCAC
Source organism: Haplochromis burtoni (assembly GCF_018398535.1). Lineage (NCBI taxonomy): Eukaryota > Metazoa > Chordata > Actinopteri > Cichliformes > Cichlidae > Haplochromis > Haplochromis burtoni. Next base: position 56,345 of record NW_024582958.1, on the reverse strand, counting down.
AGTTAAAGTCTGACGGCGGGTCTGAGCCCGCTTCTCTCTGCTGTCCGTGATAAATGTTACCTGGATGAAGACGCTGCCACGCAGGTTCAGAGCTGCAGGATTGAAGTTTCTACGGTTCAGGTTCATGTGACGTCAGAGGACACGCCCACCCGGAGAAAAAAGAGAAGTGCGTCACTGCGCGCTCAGATGTGTGCTTACTCTGTCCGTGTAAAAACTCTCCATCAGATGATTTCTTTCTGATGGAGAACAGATGTTCAGGAAAACTGTCACGCGTGTTCATACTTTAGCATTTACTGAACAGAAAGCGGTTTTTTTTTGGTGACACACCTGATGTGTCCTCTGTCTGAGCTCCTCCCATCTCCTCAAGCACACCAGCCACCAACAAGAGGAAGAGGGAGGAAGACGTGCAGAGGTGTGAGCAGCACAGCAGGCTGCAGGAAAAGAGGATGGAGGAAAAGATGTAGCAGGATGCAGCGGCTCTCAGATTTAAATCATCTGTGACACTTCCAGGTGTTGATGATGAGCAAAACAAAAAAGACACGAGTGAAAGTTTACAAAAGAGATGCAGTGAAGTGAGGAGAACCGCGAGCTTAAAGAAACCGTTAGATCAGGAACATTTGATGAATCTGCATTTGAAAAGGATGAAGATGAAGTCGAGGCAGTGATAGGAGTGCCCACATCATTACAAGTAGTTTTAACATGTTTGGTGTCTTTTCTGCAAGCTGGAACAAACCTGATTCCTTTAAAAAAAACTGCTTGTGAGACTGAAATGAATCTTCTTCATCCCTGATTGTTTTTTGTTTAAGATCTCAGCTCCAGGAGAACCACTGAAGACTTGTGTCAGTGCCCATCATAGATGTGTCGGTATTATTGACTGCTTTGAAATGTTCACTGAAAGGACCTGAAAGCAAGAACACAAACGTACTTGAAACACAAACATCGCTATACAATGAAACACGAAACTGGCAGAAAAATCCGACAAACACGTGACTGAACAAAGTGGATTTTTGGACTCTCTCAGCACAGGAGGTGTAACATTAACAGAATCATTTAGGTTGCATAATCCTGAACTGAGGATCCCAGCTTCCTCCAAAGAGAGGACATAACTGTGGAGCTGAGGCCCACAAAAGGACCTGTATCACTCAGAGTACATGTTGGGAGCTACTGGAGAAGAAAGGAATGAATATACAAGTGAAGATGTGTGAAGCAGAGCACCCTAAAGGTCTTACACCTCTTGATAAATTTAATTGGAAAAATTTACAAGATGACTTTGAGAATGGTCTCCTGTGAGAGCCGCTGTGATGCAAAAAGACAGGAGGCTGAGCTGGAGGTGGCAGAGGACGGGAAGATTTTCACTGGGAATGATCAGGATGGACAGGATTAGAGAGGACTGCATCACAGGGACAGCTCGGGTTCAGCAGTTTGGAGACAAAGCTGCACCTGTGCAGAGGAGGGATAGAGGATAGACTGGGAAAGGATGTGAAGGCAGAGCTGCCAGGAGGAAAAGAGGAAGACCTCAGAGAAGATTCATGGATGTAGTGAAGAAGAACAGAGTGTTGGTGTGGCAGAGGAGGAGAGAGAGGAAGATGACCTGCTGTGGCGAGCTTTAAAGGGAAAGAAGAAGAAGAAGGTCGTACATACAGCATATCAACAGCTGTTTACTTGGCTGAAAAGTGTAAATATAAAAATACTGGCAGCAGCCTCGGTACCCCTCAGCCTCCTGGTAGATACACCAGTCGCATCAATTTCAAAGACCTACATTTTGCCTTGTTCTCCACTTCTCACAGTGTGACCCACACATCTCACTGCTTCATACCTGCCCAGAGACTGCAGGTGGTCTTTTTCCTTTATGTGGTCGGCCTGGCTGTCCATGAAAGAAATACACAATAAGCATGAAACCCGACTAATGGACAGTGATCAGTCTCTTCAAAACAGACAAGCATCCACCCTACAAACAATTTACATCCTTGCATGTAAATTATTGCACTAACCGTGTGTGTTGGACTTTATTGTGCATGAAGATTCATCACTGCTTCTTTCTTCATGTGTTTTACTAAAGTGACCATAGGTGTGAGTAGTTGTCTGTGTTGGCCCTGTGACAGGAAGCGACCTGTCCAGGTGTACCCTCCTCTCACTCTGTAACACATGGGATAGCCTCCAGCAACCCTGAATTGGATTAGTGTTGGGTTATGCATTTGTAAAATAGTTTGACGTGTGTTGAAATAGTTTGTAATTATGTGTGCATTGGATGTCCAAAGTTACGACGTGTTTCTGGTCTTTTATACAACAAACCCAGTAATCCAGAGTTGCTGAAAAATGACTAAATATCATCATGTTGATAATTCTTCCTGCTGTCAGTATTCTGTGTTCAAAGGTCATCTTATTAAAGACAAAACACAACATGTCTGATAAAAGTGAAAGAAGAGAAAACAGGAAGTGAGGGTGTTGAGTCCATCGGTTAAACCAGTTTACAGTTCATTCATCATGAATATCATTCAGCTCGAGCTTCTTCTCCTCACAGCTGATCTCTCTCCCTTCTTCTTCTTGTTCTTTATGGGACTCTATGCAGAAATGTACCGAGGTACATACTGAAGCTTTCTGTCAGTGAAACAGTCAGATATTATATATTCAGAATTATATGAACAATAAAATGTTGATAACTTGTCACCTTTCAAGTTTTATTCTCTTTAGTTTGGTTTCAGGATTTCATTCATTACAACATTAAAATGTCATTAAAAAGTCTGCGCTTTAATTTTGGCGAGTGAAATTTTGTGATTTTATTTTTATCTTTTGCTCTAATGAGGTCTAAGCTTGCCGGCTGTTGCTGATAGCTTGGCACTTCACTGACTCATCCAAAAATCCAACATGGCAGCAGCCATGCGTTCTGAAACGCCTCTGAGTTCAGAAACCCATTTTTCACGGTGGCTGTGTCCATCCTTTATATACAGTCTATGAACAGTGCCCACAAGGCTCCAAGTTTAAATGTCACTCACAGAGAAACCAACAGATTTGCAGTGTAAAAGTCTTCTTAATGCTTAGTTCGTACAAACACACAAATACCAGTTTATTTACCTGTATTACACTTATAAATGAATTATTATGTGCCTCACCTTCTGAGGTCTGGAATGGCATCTTCATGTGAACAGAAACATTTACCAAAGGTTTTCTTACAGTGAGTCAAATCATACACGTCTGAAAAACAGACAAAAACCACCAAGTTTCCAGTAGAAACAAGTTTCTGCAGCCTGCGAGCCAAAAGACTGACACACCATTTTTAATCTGGCTGTTTCTGTAGGTGTGATATATCAGTAGTAATCCTACAATCGGTAATATTGAGATTAATATGTCAACAATATGACTACTAAATGCAGCTGTTTTAATCTTTTCCACTGCCTGTGTTGGAGCTGAGCTCATGATCACACACAGCGTAACTTTGCAAGTAGATCCCAACAAGTACGTCTAAAAAAGGATTTATGGCTCTGATGGTGGGAGAGTCAGAGAGCATACAGTATGTGAGCTTCATGTCTGAGTCACATTCCTACATATCGTGATCATTTTAACAGCATCAGCTGGTCACACTGTAACATAACTGACTCATTAGTCTACGGTTTCTGTAATAAGGGCCTTTGATGGTTGCACACTGATGGATATTCTCTGACCCTCTGGCACATCCTAGTGTAAACTATACTCCATTTGTTTCTGTTTCATAGACCTGACTCTAATAATGAACATTGTTATTTGGGGGTTTATTCCAGTTATATTCCAACACTGTTAAGCCTCAGTTAGCTGTTTTATTTAGACCTGTTTGGGTGTAGTTGTGTTGTTTACTATATGGTATTAGTGTGTGCTAGCAGTAAAATCCTGAAAGCAACAACATCTGCCCACGACGCTTCCCAAAGTGTTTCTTCAGCTGATCACGATCATCCACAAACTATTTTCTCTGCTAAATAGTTTTTGAATATTTTCTGTCCTTTATTTTCATTTAATAACTTTCATTCTGAAAAACATATCCTCAGTTTGCATTTTCTTTGTTTTTATTGTGTAAACACAAACGGAACACAGTCAGTATTTATCAATGCAGAAAAAAGCCAAAACTACATTTTCCTGGATCATTCAACAGAGCAGGTGAAAACCGTACAAACAGGATAATAAAATGTAATTAATGTTAAATCTCCATGCGAATCATAACTTCAAATCCTCTTTAATTCTAAAATATCAAAAGAATTCATATAAAACAAGCATTAATAAAAATGATACAACATAAAAATTTACAGTTTGGTGAAAAGGAAAAACACCCTAACCAGGGGAGAAGTGTCACAGTCTGGCGAGGGCAGACTGTATGAATTGAAAAAAGGACCCAAAACGCAGACTCCAAGGAACAGGGAACAAAACTTGAAATGTTAACAAAAGGCGAGCCGTTTAATATGGCTGGTAGAAACGGTACAAACAAAGGGCAAGGCAAACTGAAGCAAAATTAACACAAACATAAACTGGGAAATCTAAACAAACAATAAGACAAACCTAGACAAGCAACTTAGAAGCATGGCGTAGGATACATGGCGTAGACAACAGACGACCTGACAATCACACAACGAAAACAGAGGACTTAAATACACAGGAGGTGATTAGGGGAAGTGGGAACTGTTAGAGTTTGTATTGTTGATTGTCATTTACGCTTAGAAATATTTACTTATATATGCTTAGAGTTTTGTAATTAGTTGTAGATTGGTAGAGGTTTTGATCCTTGATAGTCTGCAAACTTTGTGTGTATTAGACA
>NW_024582958.1:35596-51177 GCF_018398535.1 Haplochromis burtoni | reverse complement strand
CTCTCTCCCGTGCACGAGAAACATGAAGAAGCTTGCCTACTTGTGTCTTGCTTTGCAGTGTAATTATATTGCCTTTAACGTTCCAGCGGATGGGTTCAAGCTACAAACCTATCAGGAACACATGGAGGAACAGCTGACTGACATGAGCCTAATGACAGGACAAGGGAAGTGAAACTAAATACAATGAACAAAGAACACACGACTCCTTCAAAATAAAACAGGAAACATGAGACAGACATGATAATACAAACTTGATAACATAAGACACGCAGCATGAAACATAAAGGGTGAGGGGAAACTTAAATACAGGGGAAGAAAACACAAGGAGTCTAATAACCAAATGAACTTAGATAACCTAATGAACAAAATAAACTTAAAACGCTGGGTCAGAAGACCCAGGATCATGACAAGAAGACTATTAACTGATGTTCAGTACATCTGTAAAATGACAATCAGAAACTATTCCACAACTCAAAGTATAAAAGAATACTGTCAATGGAAAATTGTACTTAGTAGTCAGTATAATCTTTTAATGATATAAGTTTGCATATGGTAGAATACTGCACTTGTGTGTAGAAGTATATAGTTGGTGGCATATTGAAAGACTGTCTCATGGAGGTCTGTAACATTCTAGGGTGTTCTGGCTTCACCCCACATCCTGGGAGCATGGGAGAGGGCGTAGCTTGTCTTATTGTTTTACGGTAGAATTAAGGTAGCTATATCTGTCTTAGTTAGTCCAGTTTAGTTTAGTTTTAGTCCACTTGAAGCTGGTTCCAGAAGTGCTTCAGTCCCCACAGACTCCCAAAATGTCCCCAATAATGTGTTATAGTGATACTTGGCATCATTAAAGGACATGAATGTCTCTCTTGATGTCTGCAGTTTTGCTCATGAGACAAAGCAGGACTGTTTCTCGTCTGTAATCAGAAGTTTTTCTTTCAGCGCATTAATTTCTGTTTCGTGTTTTTTCTGCATTTCTTCCAGTTCCTTCCTGGTACTGTCGTCATCTTGGGTCCCGAGTTTCTGTTTTAGTTCATTAATTTCTTTTTCCTGTTTCTTCTGCAGCTCATCAAGTTGTTCTTTCTCATTTTTTTCATTTTCTTTCAGAAGCTTTTGTTTGAAATTTTCCAGCTTTTGCTCGTGTTCTTCTTTTAGTTTACCCAATTTTTCCTTTTTATTTTGTTGCTGCTTTGTTAAAAGAGTTTGCTTCAAATCACAAATTTCTTTTTCATGTTGGATGGACAGCTTTCTCCTTTCTGTCTCCCAGTCGTCTTTGTTTTGGGTCAAAAGCTGTTTCCTGAATCCTTTCATTTTTTCTTTTTGTTTCTTCTTTAGTTTACCAATTTCTTCCTTCTCTTCTTCCTTTTTCTCATTTGAAAGATCCTTTTTAAGCTTCTCTTCCTCTTTTCTGTGTGATTCCTGCATACTTGTAATTTTTTTCTTGTTTTCCTGCTTTTGACTCAGGAGCATCAGGACTAAATCAGCCATTTCTGATTTATGTTTACCCTGCAGAACATCTATTTCCTGCTTCAGACTTTCTTTGTAGTCTGACAGATCCTTTAATCTTTCATATTCCTCCATTTTTCCCAGCAGGTCTTTCTGATGTTGCTCCTTTAGATCCGTCACCTCCTCCATGAGTTTTTCTATCACAGCTTCATTTTTTTCTCTGAATTCGTTGAACTCTTCAGCTGTTTGTCTGGCCTCTTCTTTAAACTTCTCCATGTCTTCCTGCATGCTTTCAATTTCTTTCTTATAGTTTTCCTCCAACTCTTTTAGTTTCTCTTCTTGTTCTATTTTGATTTCATCCTCTTTTTCTTTTTCACGTTTATATTTTTCTTTTACTTGGTTGTATTCTTCTTGGAGCTTCCTGAGTTTCTGCTCTTTCTGTTCATCATCTTGGTTTTGTTTTTCTTTCAGTTGATCCTGCTCTCTTATATTTTCTTTGTACTGTTCAAGCTCCCTGTTAATCATTTCCTTTGATTCTGACTCTGATCGTAGTTCTTTCTCCAATTCTTGAATTTTTTGTTCCCATCCTTGTCTTTTAAGTTCTTCTGTTTCTCTCTCTTTCTTTCTAGTTTCTTGTTCTTTCTTTCTCTCTTCAGACTGAAAGTCAATGCTTTCCCGTAACTGTCTGAGTTGCTCATCTCTCTGTTCATTTTCTTTTCTTTGCTCTTCCATTTGTCTTTTCATTGATTTCATTTCTTCCTGGTGTTTTCTTTCGAGTTCCTCCCTCTGTCTCTTCATCTCTTCTTCCTTCTCTTTCAGCAGCTTCTCCATTTGTTTCTTTATTGCTGCTTCAGCTTCTTGCAGCATCTCATTGGTGAAGCAGTTTCCTCCATTTTTGTTAAGCATGGTGTCAATCTTTTTTATCAGCTCACTGACTTGTGTGCAGCTTTGTTTCTCACGGTTATTGAACACATGGTATCTCAATTCACAGTCAGCGATCAGACTTTTAAAGGAATCATCACATGCATGTTTAATGTAATCTTCAATAGACTGTTCATGATGTTCGAGTGTATCTCCTCCTGTGAAAAGAATGATGGTGAACGTCTCTGAATTTTTCCCAAAGACTTTCTTGATCAGCTTCAGAGTCTCCTTCTCCTCTGCTGTGAGTCGGCCAATCTGCAACACCAACAGGAAGACATGTGGTCCTGGAGCCAGAAGACTGATGCACTTAGTCATCTCCTCACAGACCTCTTCATGTGACAAAGTCGAGTCAAAGAGTCCAGGAGTGTCGAGCACGACAACAGGACGACCGTCCACGTCACCCTCTGCTTTCTGACACTGTTTGGTGATTGATGTCTGGCTTGCGCCAGCTGTGAACTCTTTTCTTCCTAGGATGGTGTTTCCTGAGGAGCTCTTTCCACTGCCAGTCTTTCCGATCAGCACAATCCTGAGACGGTCTGAGCTCTGCTTCTCTTCATCCACTGTAAGTTAAGAGTACATAGTTATTGAAAGGTAATCCTAACTCACTGAAATAATCTTTCAGTACCTTCTAATTTTGAGTTAGATGTACAAAAACATTTAATACCAGGACATCAAATACTGCCACTGACTGAACATTATTGTTATCTGTTACAAAAAACCCTAACTAAAAGACAAAAACTCTGATACATGACTTAGTGATGAATGAGAACAAAGTCAAAACAGTCAGCCAAGCGTACACTGTATCCCTTAGGAACAAGTTTTGTTTTTCTCAATCGCTTATTCTTTTAGCTCACAGGTCATGTTTGGTATTAAAGACCATGTTAAATAATTTCAAAAGGTTGTTGTTTAGATTACCATCCATCCCTTCACACAATTACAATAAAAAAATGAAAGCTGCAAGCAGCGTTATGAGCACCCCGTCGTGTCGAGCCACGCCCAACACCTAAAACCAGCACGTCCGATCTGATGTCACATTGATGGAATTCATGCATTTAACCACCAGCTAATATCCTCATTCAACCATGATTATAGTCGTCCCACTAGGTGGCGCTCTAACCATTACTGACAAATGGCATAACAAACATTTCCGAGCTCGAGTCTCATCACGCCTGCGACCTTTGGGAGAGATTGGACATTGTGTTTTTGAGTGACAGCAGATTACTGCTTTTTGGCGAGTGATTGAAACCCCAAGTACCGCCATGACCACCCCGTTTTCCTGAACGTAAAAAGCTTCGCAATTTAACATCACAAAGGTCTTTAGATTCCACAAACTGCAGATCGGTCCAATCTGATGAAATCCCTTGGAGGAGTTCGTCAAAGTACGAGGCCTGAAAGGAGGGGAAAATGTCGCCAAAATTACACATTAATTTTAAAATGGCTGACTTCCTGTTGGATTTGGGATATTACTCCAAGAGACTTTTTTGTACATCTTGATATCTTCCATAAGCTTACGAGGTTTCAGACTCATAGATAAAACACGCGCTGTGGAGCCATTTTGCGCTATTCAAGGAAAGTGATCACATAACAACAAAGCCTTCATCACATTGGAGGTGTGCGCCAAATTTCAAGACTTTTTAAACTTTCCAAGCCCCTCAAAAGCTACTTCATTTTTCATGGTGAACCGCGTTACCACCAGGGTGCACCGTTCAGTTTACAGTCACAATTTTCTCACTGAAGCATCAAGAGGGACTCATGGTGATATTCACCGCTTTTGAGGTGTCCACGATGAACCTGTGAAAATCAGTACAACAAAGTGAAAGCCATGACATTTCCTGTTGCCACTAGGTGGCGCTCTTCATATTCCCGACAATGGGCACATCAATCTGTTCAGGGCGGGTGTGACATCATGCCTGTAAAGTCTGGTACTGATCAGACTGGATTTCATTGAGTTACACTAATTTGTTTCTTCATGGCAAGACATCAAAGTTCGCCATGCCGCTGGGGTCACACCCTTTCGCGAAAACTCACAGTTTTCACTGTAACACAAGACCAACTCCTTAAGGCTTTCCTGGAGAAATTTGAGGCTGCAGATGTCACCCATCACAATACTGTACCCCAAAGTGTAAAACATGACATTTCCTGTTCCCACTAAGTGGCGCTGTCCCCGATAACAAATATGGCAGTTGAAATATGTTCAGGGCTGGAGCCTTATCATATGTGTTCACTTTGGTCCAAATCGGACAATGTATGATAGAATGAGAGGCAACAAGATTTTCATGGCGAGTCATCAAAATTCGCCATGGCGTCACCCCCTCACCGTATCACGAAAACTCAAAAGCTCCGCAATTTAACATGGCCCAGGTGTGTAGTTGACACTGACCAAAGATGAAGCTTATACGACCAAATCCCAAGGAGGAGTTCGAAAAAGTTCGAGGCATGGAAATGGCAAAATTAGAGCCAAAATGTCACCTTCACTTCCAAATTGCGGACTTCCTGTTGGGTTTGCGTCAATGGACCAACAGACTTTTTTTGTTTGTTTGTCTCGGCATGGTACACATGTGTGCCAGATTTCATACATGTAGCTCAAACGATGTGTTTGTAGGGCTGCATTTAACAACACATAGGTGGCGCTCTAGAGCCATTTCCTAGTGCTCATATGTAAAACCATTAAAATACAAAATTTTTCACCAGACCTGGCATGTGTGCAAAATTTCATGAGTTTTTGAGCATGTTAAAGCCCTCAAAAAGGCCCTTGTTTTGCCTGAATAATAATAAGAAGAAGAAACGGAGCAGATACAATACGGCCTTTGCACTGTCAGTGCCCGGGCCCTAAAAATTAATAAAAAATGTAAAACTATGCTTACCAGTTACATTAAATGTGACAACAAATTGTCCTACACAAGTATCAATACGTAAGGAATTGGGAAACACACCGATTGCAATTATAATGGTGTGTTTTAATGTAAGGACCTGGTGATATAGAGCTTTGCTGATTCCGATCAGCTGACGGTCCCTGGCCAGTCTATCAGTGCATGTCTAAGACAGACCTCTCTCACTATTGTCATAACCTCTCTAAACAATAACCGCTATGTAATTTTGACAATATATTTCTTCTGTCATCAGCCTCAAGAGGGAGACGTCAAATCAAATGAGAATTAGCCCCCACAAAAAATAAAAGCCAAAATCCACCACAAGATTAGGAAAATGTTTACAACAACTTCAGTGCCAAGATCTCATAAATACACCTTTATGCTTCCGAAGAATTCAGAGGACAAGTAGCAGCCAGTTTGCTGATAATCAAATGTGCTTGCTTGACTTGATCATGAGCAGGTAAGAGCACCTCTATAAAAGCAGCGGGTTTGGCAGTTTGCTGGTCTGGAGCATTCATGTGTGTCAACACAATATCAAAGAGGAAAAACATCAGCATTGATTTCAGACTGTTGCTGCTCATCAATCTGTGAAGTGTTATTAGGCCCTTTCCGAATAATGTGATCTACCTCTTATTCAAGACTGTTTTCAAGAACAAAGTAGTATGTATGAGATTTTCAAAGATGCATCTAAACTAGAGATGGACCGATACCGATACGCAATATCGGATCGGTCCATCTCTAATCTAAACAAACCAAAAATTTATGGAACAATCTAGTGTGGACAGATGTGGCCAAAGCAGAGATGTATGGACATAATGCACAAAAATCCTTTTGGAGAAAACCAAACCAAGCATATCAGCACAAACACCTTATACAAAATGTGAGATCTGTCTGAGAGCTAAAACTTGGACCAAACTGAGTCATCAACAGGACGATGATTCCAAGCACAGCCAGACATCTACCACAGAATGGCTGAAAAAGAAAATGAAATGAAAGTGTTGCAATAGTCCTGCCAAAGTCCAGACCTCAGCCTGGAGTTTGCAATAAGGCCAAAATTCTCTGGCCTGATGAAACAAACATTGAACTATTTGGCCTGCAGGTATCGAGAACAGTGCAATTCAAAGGGACAGGAGATGCCCTGGCTCACCTCTCATTACATCTGAGAGAGGGTATAAGGCCTTAACATCCAGTCTTTCATGTTTAAAATTCTTATGCTAAATGTAGTTTGTATGTACTTTTGTAAATATCAAAAAATATTTATTCTTAATCAAAAATACAACCAAGTATAAGTCTAATTAATATGATGAATGAGAACTGGAGGTTGAGTAAGAATAATGTCTGTTCCAATGTCTGGATTTTATGTGTGTAGACAGGATCTTCAACCTTGGCATATTTATAAGTTTTATAAAACCTATGAAACTATATATAAAATACTTACAAAGGCCTATGTCATGTAGATTCAAGTTTTTCAGTTCTGCCTGGAGCGTGGTGATTTTATCCACATAGACACGTGTAAACATGGTGAGTGTATAGCTTGATTCATCGTTGCCAGATGTCATCTTTTCCACTGTTTCCAGCAGCTTTGATATCTGCCCTTTGTCTTTGACATTGAGAACAACAGATCTTCCTCCACAGCTCTCACAGAGCTCCTGGATGTCCTGGTTTTTCTTTACAAAGTTAAGAACAGCTGGATCTGTAGGATCTGAGTCCACAGTGAACAGAATCATGGTGAAGTCATTGACTCGAGAGCTGAATGTGTTCTGGATGGTCTCTAACTCTCCCTTGTCTTCATCAGTGAGGGGAGCCACAGGTAGGACCAGGATGAAGGCATGGACACCCTCAGGATCACAGAGGGAGATACACCTGAGTGATTCCTCCATCACTGCCTCCTGAGGTTTTCCATACAAGGCAGGCAGCTCCACCAGGGAAGCCCAACGTCCACACACCTGTCCCTGATGTTTAACACACTCTGATGAGTTGGAGGCTGGATGAAGCTCAGTCTGACCTAAAATGGCCTTGGCTGCTGACGTCTTCTCTGCTCCTCTCCTCCCACACAGAACCAGGTTTAAAGAAGGCTTGTTGTGCCCAGGAATGATTTTCTCAATCTCAACCATTAGCGTTTTACGTGTAGTGTCATTTACTCCACACATTCTGTCCCCACATTCCTTAACAAGCTTATTTACACTGTTACTGATCTTCTTTTCTGTCAGGATGACCATCGAGTATTTAAAGGCATCATGACCAAACAAGCTCAGGATGAAGTTCAGTCTTTCTCTCTTCTTCTCATTGAAATCAGAATCCACTAGCAGCAGAAGAACATTTGGTCCAGGTGAGCAAAGTCTGATGCACCTCTCCACCTGTGTTCTTACTACATCTTCAGTTTGACTGAGCATGTCTGGAGTTTTCACGACTGTTACAGAGTTTCCTCTCCACTCCCCACAGGAGGCCACACATTGTTTTGTTGTTTGGAATCTTTTCAAATAAGAATCTTGAGTTTTTAGAATCAAATTAAACAGTTTTCCCTTTTTGTCCTCATTTCTCCCCAAAAGTACAATCCTGAAGGAAGATGCTGAAATAAAAAAGAGAAAAAACAAAGTCACAGTTCAGAGTTGGTTTTGACTTGCTAAAATTCCAACTATGACAATGCTGGTAGTTTGACATAAATCAAGAGTCCTTTCTAAAGGCTATGAATCTCAAACAGAACGCAAAGCATTTGATTAGTTAAGTGAATTTTTTTCTTTGTGAGAGATGGTCTGATTAGACCACTATCGTTTGTGGAAACAACATTAATATGACAATGCCAGCCTTTTAGCTCATTTCCATGTTTTTGTAAAATACAGTGGAACTGGCCTCAAGGTTCAAATGAACTATAAAGTGACTAACAACTGACTGCCAGCTAAATGGATGTTTTCTGGGGCAGCATTTTAGAGTGGCTGTAATAAAACTTTGCTTTTTCTATATTGAACCTCACTGAGCAGCTATAGTGTGATTATTAAATCACATTTTATTATGACTTACACCATTTGTTGTTGTAACAAAAAACTGCCAGCCTGTAAGGAAGACATTCTTAGGTTTACTGAAGTCATTTATACTGGCTGTTCGAATGGTGAAGAAAGAAAATGCTAACCACCACTAATGACAACCAATCAGCTGCCTCTCAGATGCAAACATGGTGGGAGTTGGTAAAATATTTGTAATGCATGATTGTTATACAACAAAAGCAATTTATGAAGAATACTACTAAATGAAAAAAGTACCTTTAACAGGATCCTGGTTGACAGTGACAGTTTCTCCTTGTGTCAGGCTTGGTCGGTAACTGGGCAAACCAGATGTAGTGGCTGTGGAAACATTACAGCTCACGTGATCTCCATCACTCTGCTGTACAATTTTTCCCATAGCTTTTACCAGTTGACGTTGTTCAAGGTTCTGCCAAAACAAGCTGTCTTTACATTTCTTGATCATATCTGTTACCGGTGGATGCTGCAGATAGTTTTCAGTGGAACCAGAGCTCTGACCACCAGGCGATGATATCACTATCAATGAGTGATCAAATGATAGATCGCTGAAGTTTTCCAGGACTGATTGTAGCTTCTTCTGGTTTTCCCCAGTGAAGGTTTCAGGCTGTATAACCAACAAGAAGACGTGAGGTCCCGGTTCAGAGAGACTCTTACATTTGTCTATAATCTCTGTCAGTTGGTCATCAGACATGTTCGGATCCAGCAGATCAGGAGCATTGATGAGAGCTATGGTTTTGTCTTCCACAGGTCCGGTCACTCTCAGACAGGTATTCCATTCTTTCTCAGCATTGAACACGGTCTCTCCGATGAGAACATTTCCCACTGAACTCCTCTCAGACCAGCTGTTGCCCAGCAAAACAACCCTCAGCTCAGACACTGAGAAGAAAATTCAGATATGTAAAGAATCACATTATTATTAAAAATATTCAAAAACCTATCAAACTATATCCACATTATATGTCCATTATGGTGTCATACAAATCTGATCTCGCAGTTTGTTGCAACATTTGTTTATGTTTTTTTTAATTGATTTTTCATTTAAGAAAATCTGATAAAAAATGATCAATGCATAAAAATGCTTCATACAAGACAATGTAAACCCTGATACCTGAACAATGACTGGAATCACTGTAAATACTTTGAGTAGTTGTTGGTGATCCAGAAAACAAACAAAATAAAGGACCTGTTATTGTCATTCTGTGCATTTGGGATTTAATTTGTAAAGAGATTAAAACAGGTACACCCTGATCAGAAATCCTGCAGATGGTACGCAAAGTTGATAAGTTATGTTTCTTCATTAATCTGAGTTAATAAAGAAACTCTATTGTGCAGTGTGCAGTGACAATGAAAAAACATTTATAATGAATTTTTACAACTAAAGAAGAACAATCAAATCAACACTGTACATGCAAACCTAATTAAGCACAGTAGTACTCTGATCTTGTTTAGTTTGACTTACTATCAGGGCGCATTTTTTCATAGCTGCTGCTGCGCTTCAGAGGTTGACCTGTAAGTATACATAAATGTCACTCTTATGCATTCTTTTGGAGGTCAACTTCCTTTCCCATATGGCACTGGAATATTTTTAAAACAACTTAAGGTTCATACACCTTTTTCAGGGTCAAATTGAAGCACTTTTTAAATACTTTCAAGGTCCATTTTCAAGCTTTTCCAGCACAATACCAAAAAAAAATATGCATGTTTCACTTTGCATCACCTCAGTAAGACAATGTGAAAATGTTAAAACATAGAAAAACACACCACACAAAAATACTGCAAAAGGAAAAGGTTGCCTTATATGCATATAGTGTTTAAACTCAAAAAGCACATTTCACTTAAACATTAAGATGAGCAAATGTGAAAAAAATCAACTTGTTAGAGATATTCATCTCCTCTTGAAAAAATACAAAAAATACAACACCACTTCTCATCAGATATTGATGCTTCTTTCCTATTTGACACAAAAAAATAGGAAACTGATTTTTGTTTCTTTAAAGTTAATTCTCAATAAAAGTAACTGTAAGATGTTTACTTGCTGTCCAGTAGCGGTTTTTGATAGGGGCGTTGCCCGGGGTGGGGGGCGGCGACACGGGCATCAGCAAAAAAATAAATAAAAAATTGCTCGTACTCATGCTGCCCGACATCAGCCAGCGCATATTGGGAATGTCACAGGCACCGATCGGTTTTCTATCGCCCATTTGCTGGGAGTAAGGGCGCCCTCCGTTTGCGAGGTGCGCCTGCTGCTTGCTGCACAGGGAGGAGAGGGCGGGAATTCTCTGGTCGGCTGGAGCTCGCAAAATAAAACAAAATAAAAACAAACCAACAAACACGAAAACAGCAGACATTATAATACAGACTTTTAATCTGCACCGATGTTTTTTCGAAATTCTATAAGCGAAAAGTGAGCGCGAGAGCCCTCAGTGCGCGTGCTCGCTGCTGAAGTCAAAGTAAACTTTATTGTCATCTCCGCTACAGACAGTCCAGCATATAGAGAGACGAGACGACGAGGCTCCAGTTACAGCAGTGCCAGTAAACAAACAATAAATATACACTTTAGGACTCGGGGTAAAGGGATCAATAACAATATAAAATTTACAGTTTGATGATTTAAAGTCTCACACACAAGCCGTCGAAAGGGGGCCGGCTGCTTCCAAGTGGAGCACATTTCATTCATAATGTTGTAAATACAAGCCCATTATCTACTCATGATTGGAATCCTGGGTTGTGTGAAATCCCAGAAATAAACCTTAGACAAAGTGAATCTGTGAACTAAGGTGTAGGTGTGTTAGGTTATGTTGTGGTGATCCTCGTTGGGGGATTTGTGTTCATACTGGAGTGCAAAATTAAAACCAATGGAAGATGAACAAGAAAAGTTCAAAGTCATCAGGGCGCCAAACAGGCGAGGACTGCCACTGTTGCTGTCTATATTATTGTTGAAGTCCTAAATTATGACCTTTGTTTGTGCTAATAACATCATGTGCAGTAAGACAGACATGGAGAACAGACTTTAAGAATGCACAAGCATCTACCTAATATCTATTTATTTAATGTATCATGTGATATTATTGTGTACAATTATAATTTATTGTTCATCTCTGTTAAATAAACAGGCAGCCTTAAAGTATGAAATATTCATATATGAAATTTGTCTATTAGAGTCTCAGGGGCTGATAGAGCCCCACAGGCCTCAATGTGAGCTTGAAGCCATTATAATGTTTAAGTTGTTTAATGTGTAGGTGCTCACGATAAACAGATTTTGAATGAAAGTCAGGGAACTTTGGTAGCACAAAAAAGGGACTATTCTTTGTGCCCATATGGATCGGTCCGTTACGTTACCATCATTTCCCCCCTAAGGTGTCATAAAAGCACCAAGTTAATGAAAAAGCTGCAGCAATGCACATAAATATAAACAGTATTCTATTTACTTACTACTGACAACTTCACTTTTACCCTTTAATCAGAAAACCTTAAGTTGGCTAGTTATGTATCAGGCTAATGTTTATAACTTTCACTTGAGGGAAATAACTCACATTATCATGCCATAACTAACTGCTGTGCTAGCGCTGCCATGCAGTGGTGCAAGGCAGCCCAGGAGGAGAAATTTTGCTTTCAGACTTTGCGACTCATTTTATTTTTCTATCTGATGTGCTGCAATCAGATAGTTATTTGTGGTGAATGAAATACAGTTACAGCTTCAAGCAGTTTGAAGAACCACATCTAAAATTCAAGCACTTTTCAAACCTTGAAAAGACAATATTAAAATCCAAGCATTTTCAAGGAGTTTAAGCACCCGTACGAACTCATGAATTCATGTATGTAAAATGTTTAAAACCCCCCCGAAACATTTATATTAGCTCTGAATGAATAAAATGTAAAAGTTAAAAATCTTTATCAATTAACACCATGCAATTTCCTGAGAATAAAATCACACCAAAATTAAGTTATAAACTGAAATCACAAGCTAATCAAACCCTTTTTTATAAGGTGATATATATTTATAAGGCTTGCAGATGTGCCGAGAATTTCAATCTGGTACCTAGACGCTGTCACTCTACTGCTGGCTTGCAAAATTCAACATTTTGGATCAAATTATCATCAGTATGTGCAGAGGAGGTCAGGAAACAAGTTCAGCAGGGAGTCTTCAGCCATTTGTAAAACACAGTGGAGGCTCTATTATGATTTGAGGCTGTATTTCATCCAGTGGTGTTGGGGATCTTGTCAGAATTTATTGAAATTATAAATATACCATCAGATTTTGATCTATCATGCGATATCATCTGGAAAACTGACAATTAATGGCTTCATTTTTCAGCGTTACTGAAGCAGTGTGGGATCATCTTGACAGAAAACAGAACAAAAGAAAGAAAAATCCAAAGAAGAGCTTTGAATGTCTGTCAGGAAGCCTGGAGAAATATTCCTGAAGACTACGTAAAGACATTACAGAAAGCTGCTTCAGAAGTTTCAGGCTCATTAGATTTATACAAACTTGCTTTCTGCCTTACATACTTAAATAAAAATATATAATTGCACAATTGAAAAATTGCTGCACTTATTTCCAATTTTCTTAGCAAAATATAAAGAAACTAGTAGATGCTTAAGACTTTTGTACAGCAGTATTTTTTTATGTGACCTACAGGAACGCTGGATGAAATTAAGTTTTACTCAAATCCAGCACCTTTATATTTTTGCAAAAGTCTATCAATATCCACTGCAATGGACACATGTGATTAATGATACTGCCAGGTTCTTGATACCAGCTGATTATTCCTCCTACTGCCAGCTTAGTCGCATTTGTTGGAGTGTGGTGCAGTAGGCTCAGGTGAATTGCGAATTCCACCCTGTATGTGTTTTTTTCTTCTAGCACTTTGAGCCATAACCAAACAGCTAAATGTACACTGTCACCACCCGCTGGCTGGAGTAAGCATGGAAATGTTATCTCATTTAATCTTAGGTATAACTTAGGTATAAAGTTGAAGAATTGGTTACAGCTGCATAATTCAGTGGAAGTGTTCATGCATGAGGAAATGTGCTATAATGGATGCAGAACTGCACTTACCAGCTTCATAAGTTGCCGAAATGGACTCTGCTGGAAACATCATTGAGTGGTTCAGCTGGTGGGAAGAATAAAACTATTTAGCTCTTTAAAAGCCATAGTTGAATATAATGAATGAGTGTTAAAGCTCCGCAAGTAAACACTTACTTCTCTGGGTGTTCCCGAGGTCTCAGATCTGAAGGATTTCTAAAAAAGCGTTGTCATCTTTACACCAACTTTACAGCACAAGAAGAAGAACAGCAGATATACGTTTTAGATGTGAGTTAGAGTTAATAAACTAAATGAAAAATGTTCCACTCAGTTTTATTTATATAGTGCCTTATCACAGCAGCGGCCTCAAGGCACTATACTGTAACATAAAGGCCTTCAATAAGAGAAAAACCCAGTGATCATGAGTGACTCCACTATGGAGCAAGTCTAGTAGGCGGTGGCAAGTGGGAATGTCTAGAAAACTATGAGGTGGGGGGGGCGGGGGTGGGGTGGGTGTCTTAGAGATACTTTGTCAGACAGATAGTTAAAAACTCGGCTGTGGGACAGATGTTAATTATTAACCATTACTGAAAACAAAAGTATTAGCCCTGCATCGAGCAAGGAGCAAGCGCTGCAATGACTAAAACTTAGGCTAAGAACTGTCTAACACATTAATAAAACCTGCAGAGGAATCAGTTGATCAAGTCTTGGTCTATTAACGTTATGTCCCCAAAAATGAGGTCAAATGAATATACTCTACCTCATTATTACAAGATATTAAGGAACAGTTAATGTAACTCTGGATGAAAATGAATGTTGTGACGTTGTATTAACTCATCTATATGATCCCATGATGAATGTATGCCATCAAAGCTAAAAGCAGTCCAAAGAAATAAAGTCTGTGACTAGTTTTGGTTTTTATAGGTTTTTTTGTTTTTTGCTTATGCAAAAATATATATGCTTAATATACATGTACGTTTTTACAAAATAAAAATAAAAAACTGTTACAGACAAACCTCAACACTATCAAAAGTCTGTGTAGATTAAATGAGAAAACATTTCCATGCTTATATGTGGGGGGAATGTAACTATAATTATCACAACATATTTCAATGTGTCTCACAGTTATGAGACAGGCGAGTCTGTTATGCTGAATATAAAGAAATAGTTAGAAATAGTTATTAAACAGTCAGATATAATCCCAAAGAGTTGCAGACATCAAAATATTATCATAGCCATGATTCTTTGTAGGCCATCTCAGTAAAAGAATATGACATGTCAAAAAAACCCAAACATTTTAAATGATCTGTCAAACTACAACTTATGCATTGTTTCCTGCAGCAAAAACAAACAAACAAAACAAACAAAAACTTTGCAAAAAAGGAGTTTGGAAATAAAAGGAAGGAAATAAGTTATTTAATGAATGTGTGTATAACGGTGAGAAACGGAAATAACATTTTACAATCGCACGTTCTTAGTGCATTCGACTATAAAAGCGAAAGTGAAAGCACTCTAGTATCGACTTGAACCAGACTGAGATTTTTGTCCATTTTAACTGTCTGAAAATGTAAAACTATCTTTTCACATGTTTCTTTAGTTTGCGGATAGTTTATTTATTTCCGCACGACTACATACCCTAACCAGGTTAAAGCTGTTTTCACCTGAGCAGTGTCAGTGTGTCTTTCCTGTAATTTTATAGAAGAAGTAAAATAAATCGATTAATTAAAGAAAAAAAACGCAACCTGCTCATTTCCACGCTCTGTTTGAAGCTGCAGTTCGGGCGCGTGTATCCAAAAAAAACAACACAATGCTCCAGAAGTGTCTCGATGCTTGGTTCGGCTGGATAGAGTCACGTGATCAATGATGCCAGAAGGCATAACGGGACACAAACCTACAAAACAAAACAGGAAACTCACAGACTGTTCTACAACACAAACTCGGGAACACAAACAGAGCAGAGGGAAGACACAGGAAGGGATCACAAGACACGAGAACCCAACCTAAAGAATTAATACAAAATCAGAATGAACAAGAAAATAATAAGAATAAACTCAAAGCGCTGGGTCACAGACACAGGATCATGACAAAAGCATTGAGACCACCGTGTTCATAATCATTCATCATTACACTGCCTCTGATGTAATGTGTCCTGTTTTTCCAGAGGAAGTTGAAGAGCATACGGTAGTGATGGGCAGATGAAGCTTTCTGAAGCTTGTATAGAAAAACGGTTCATTACTCGAAGCTTTTCAACACAGTCCTCTCTGGTGACATCTGGTGGCCAAAAATATGAAGAGCAGCTTGAATCCA
>NW_024582958.1:31921-33438 GCF_018398535.1 Haplochromis burtoni | reverse complement strand
TGTGATTGATTCCCAGAATGTTTGAGCCAAATTTCATGAAAAGCTATCCAGTGTTTGTTGACTTTCAGTGTGAGCAGAAGTGTTGGACACAGGTAAGTCTGGCCTTGCTTTTACAATAAACTAAATAATAGGACAATCATCATTGCTTTTGTTTATAAGTTCTTGTATCAGTTCATTTATTTCTTTGTCATGTTTTTCCTCGAGGTCCTCCTTTTCCTCTGGATCGTCCACATGCTTCATTTCCTGTTCATGCTTTTTCAGTAGCTTGCGGACTCTTTTTGTGTTTGCCCTCTTTTTGGTGAAACATCTCACTAAGTTATTCATCTCTTCTTTGTGTTTTTTCATTTGTTCTTCTTTCTCAGCTTTTAGTGCTTTTAAGATGTCATATTGCTCATCTTCGGCTGTCCAGTCCTTACCCTCTAACTCTTTCATGCATTTCTCCCTGAATTCGTTGTATTCCTCTGCTTGTTTTCTGGCTTTTTCTTCAAATGTTTCCTTCATTTCCATCAGTTTTTTCTCATAGTTTTCCTCCAGTTCCCTTTTCTCTTTTTCCCCCTTTTCTGTTAACATCAAATCCTTTTCTTTTACTTCTTTCTCAAGAACTTCTTTTTCCTGCTCATATTCTTTCAATTTGCTCATCATTTTCTGCTCCTCCTGTTGCCTCACTTCATTTTCCTGCTCTCTTTTCTGCCACCACTCTTTTTGTTCATTCTCCCATGCCTCCTGTTTCTCTTTCATTTCTGCTTTGCTCTGCTCCAGTTGTCTGTCAATGATTTGTTTTGATTCCAGTTCTTCTTTCATTTTTACTTCTAAATCTAAAAACCTTTGTTCCCAATCCCTACGCTGTGATTCTTCCTCTTCTTTCTTCTCTCTGTCTTCTTCATCTCTTGATTCTTGTTCTCTCTTTCTTGTGGTAAGCTGTTTCTTCACTTTTTTAAGCTCTTTGTCTCTTTGTTTTCTTTCTTGTTCAATTTCTGTTTTCTGTTCTTCCATTTTTTTCTTCATTTCTTGCATTTCCTCCTCATGTTGTCTTTTAAGGTCTTCCATCTCTCTGTTTATTTCTTCCTCCTTCTCTTTCAGAATCGTCTCTGTTTTTTTCTGGATCGCAGCTTCAGCTTCTTGCAGCATCTTATTGGTGAAGCAACTTCCACCATTTCTTTTGACCATGTCATCGATCTTTGTTATCAGCTCAGTGACTTGTATCCGGTTTTGTTCATCAAAGTTATCAAACACATGGAATCTCTGCCCACAATCATCAATCAGCTTCTTAAAGGAATCATCAGATTTTGCAATGTAATCATGAATGGACTGCCCCTCATGCTCCAGTGAATCTCCTCTTGTGAAAAGAATGATGGTGAATTTTTCTGAATTCTTCCCAAAGCCTTCCTTGATAAGTTTTAATGCTTCCTTCTCTTCTGGTGTGATTCTCTCAGTCTTTAACACCAGCAGGAAGACGTGTGGTCCTGGAGCCAGAAGGCTGACACATTTCAGCATCTCCTCATTGATCTCTTCATGTG
>NW_024582958.1:29805-30613 GCF_018398535.1 Haplochromis burtoni | reverse complement strand
AGCAACAAACTTCCAAATGAGTCACACAACTGGTTGATTTCAGTTCCAACACAAAATGAAAAATTCAGTCTTAAGCAGTTGTGTCTTCATTCTAAGAATAATTCCCCACACATGAAAGTGTTCATGTTTACCCTATGACACAACTCACCAGGGGAAAACAGACCAGTGGCTTCCTTTCAAGTACCTCTTCTGAACCAGCTCTCTGGATCAATTCAGTGGATCTCTTTTCTGTGGACTCCTCAAAGCTAGCCCGCCTGTCCTCTCTCTCAGTGACCATGACCCCAGGATTTCACATGGCTAAGTTCACCTCCAGTTACTGAGTGGCTTCATTTAATAAACCTTGTGAACTTTAAATGTGTCTGTTTTGAGTCCTACTGAAGAGTCCAGTTAGGTTTATTGACATTTTGGAAACAACATCATCAGCAATCTGATAATTTCCCACCGGTATCTTTCTTCTAGCTCTCTTTTCTTGTTTTGTCCCCTTCTCTGTCTTCCCTTTTGTTTCTCTGTATTCAAATCATAAATGGGTTAATTAACAGACACTGTTAGATTTGGGTACTTACACTTCTTCAGAGACACTGCCTTCGTTTATTTTGCTACTGATGGAGCTATAGTGCAGGTTGCAGAGACATGCCCCAGATAATGCCCCTTCTTATGCTGCCCTGTGAGATCAGTTGCTGTTGGGACTACAGGAGAGCCCCATAGCTCTGGCCTTGAAGGTATGCAAGAATCCAAGAAGATTTTGCTGCCATATGCCAGGAGAAGCTGCTGCTGGATTCAGAGCATGGACATGCCCAATCTGAGGTAA
>NW_024582958.1:7446-10481 GCF_018398535.1 Haplochromis burtoni | reverse complement strand
GCCTCCCCTGCACCCTGGTGACATACCTGCACCCCAAGCCCTGCGTGTGTGGGTGGGTGTGGTAGAGCGGGAATAGGGAGGCAGCTGAGGATGGGGAGGGAAGAAAGCAGATGATGTAGAATTTAACAAAGGACCCAAGATGTGGATATGCAGTGAAGTGAGAGGGCTTTATTGAGACTGAACACACGTGAATAACAAACAAAAGGTGAGAGTGGTGAAAAACAGAACTTAGAAATAAACTATACTGGGAAAACTAAAACCTAAACAACAAACCCGAACACGAGAGAAGGCAACTTCCAGGGAGAACAGTGCAGGGAGAATTTACTGGATGATGCAGGGAAACAACACAGGGGAAGTACACAGGATGACAGAGGGAGATACGCAGACGAACCAGCCACGCACACAAGAAAACACAGGGCTTAAATACACACAGGGCAATCAGGGAATGGGAAACAGAGGGGAGACACGGCTCGGATAAATTAGACATAACAAGACAAGGGGAAGCGAAACTAGAAACACTGATGAGAGACACAGACCTACAAAATAAAACAGGAACTCACACATCCAAAGAGTTTGAAAACAAAACAGCCACAAAAAAACTGGAGCAGTTCAAAAACAGTTCAGGAGGCCGACCCAGCGGGTGGCGGCACAACAGTCTACAGATTAAGTCAGGGGGCACGACCACATGAAAAGTGGCAGTGGCGCAGGCGACAGAGCTGGTCCGGAAGCCGGCCACGACGATGATGACGTCTAGCCAGCGGCCTGGAACATGGCCGGTGATGTTCAGGAGATGACTGTGGAAAAGCCAGCCATGCTAGGCGTGGACGAGAAGGAGGTGTGGCAACCACAGGACCAATATAATATAATATTCTGAGAAATAACTTCAAATTTCGAACATTAAAGTGACAAATGTAGAAGAAAATATGGGAGAATCTGTAAGGAAAAAGGGCGAATTTGCCAGGAATAAGTTGGAAAATGCAATTTTTGGTCAAGGATATTCATCACTCAGCACATGAGGTTTACTGTGCACTACGCCAAAATGAGATGACCTAATTAAATTATACTTCTAAATTGGATTTAGCAACAAAGAAATACTTGTGATCAGCAAATTAAGCATCCGGGCTTTAAAGAGACGGTATCATGAACCAGACCCATTCAAAAGAAAACAACCCATTGATCTGGATGAAAATGTTTTTATATTTGTTTCTTTTGTTGTGGATGTTTTAAACAGAAAATAAAATGCCTATATCTTTAAGCTATTAATATGAAATTTGTCGTACAGCGGGACACAATCCACAAGATTATTAAAGTAATCAATCAGTTTTGACCTCAGCACAGTGTATTAGGACCACTTTTTCCCTGTAAATTTGTCATTTTGATGCTGTCTCAAACAACCACTATTCATTTCTATTTATCAATGTCATTCAAATACTCCTTGCATATATATTCTATTGGTCCTGCGTGTCTGTCTTCTGTAATGCTTTAGGTTCATCTCACAATATGCTGCAAGAAGATTTTGTCTCAACTTCATTCAGAAGTTTCTCTATCATGTTACTTATTTCGGTGTCATGAATTTTCTGCAGGTTTTCTTTTTCTTCCTGATTGTTTGCAAGTTTTATTTGGTTCTGTTGTCTTGTCAACAAGTCGTTTATTTTTGGGACATTTTCCCTGTTTTTGGTCACACATTTAACAAAGTCGTTGATTTGCGCACAATGTTTTTCTCTGCTTTCTTTTTCATAGTGGGCTTTTAGGGCCTTTAACAGGTCATACTTCTCATCTTTGTCTTTCATTTGTTTCTCATGCTCTTCCTTCTGAGCTGCAAAGTCTTTGGTGTATTTCTCTTTGAATTCGTTGAACTCCTCTGCTTGCTTTCTGGCTTCTTCCTCATACTTCATCTTCAGATTGTCCAGCTTTTTCTTATAGCTGTCTTTTAATTCCTTACGTTCTTTTGCCTCATTTTCTTTTCTAGTTTCATCCTCTTTTCTTTTCATTTCACACTCTTTTTTTACATTCTCATATTCATCTCTAAGTCTTTGCTCATTTTGTTTTCTCTTTTGTTCTTCCTGTATTAGTTTTTCCAACCAGTCTACCCGATCCTTCTCCCGGACCGTATGTTCCATTATCATCGCCTCTCTACGCTGCTGTAGCTCCTGTTCTGATTCAGACTTTGATTTCTCTAATGCAGAAAGTTTTTCCTCCCATTCACTTTTCTCCAGTTTCCATTTGGTTTCTTCTTTTTCTCTTTTTTCTTGTGCTTTCTTCTTCTCGCTTTGCTCATTCTCCAGTTTTTCCTCCATTTCCTCGAGTTTTTTGTTTTTCTGTTGAATCTCCAGGTTTATTTTAGCACTCTGTTCTTTCATTTTTAATTTCATGGCTTGTTTTTCTTCCTCATGTTTTCTTTCCAGGTCCTCAATCTGTCTCTTCATCTCTTCTTCCTTCTCTTTTAAGATCCTCTGCACTTCTTTTTTAATCGCTGCTTCAGCCTCTTGCAGCATCTCATTGGTATAAAAAGATCCCCCATTGTCCTTCACCATGGTGTCAATCTTTGTTATCAGCTCACTGACTTGTGTCCGATTTTCTTCATCATAGTTATTGAAGACATGGTATCTTTCTCCGCACTCAGAGATCAGCTTCTTAAAGGAGTCATTGCATTCATCTCTAATGTATTCTTCAATGGACAGGTTGTCTTGTTTTAATGAATCTCCTCTTGTAAAAAGAATGATGGTGAACTTTTCTGAATTCTTCCCAAATCCTTCCTGGATGAGTTTCAGAGTCTCCTTCTCCTCTGGTGTAAGTCGACCAACCTGTAACACCAACAGGAAGACGTGTGGTCCTGGAGCCAGGCAGGTCATAAATTTCACCGTCTCCTCATGAACTTCTTCACGTGACAAAGTCGAGTCAAACAGACCAGGAGTGTCGACCACAACAACAGGACGACCGTCCACTTCACCCTGTTCTTTCTGACAACACTTGGTGACCGATTCTTGACTCGACTTGGCTTTAAACACTTTTCTTCCAAGGATGGTGTTTCCTGA
>NW_024582958.1:0-6256 GCF_018398535.1 Haplochromis burtoni | reverse complement strand
AGTCAGAGAATTTCCTCTCCAGTCTCCTCTGGCAACTTCAGAAGGCTTGTTTTTTCTTGTACCACACTGAAACTGCTCACTGCCAATGATGAAGTTGCCTAATGTTGTTTTTTTGTCCTCGCTTTTTCCAAACATCAGAATCCTGAGTCCACATACTAAAGAAAAAAAGCATTGGGTTAACACTCACTCTCATCACACAGGTTACTGTATGTAAAATAGACCATGACACTTATCATTACCTTTTGAAGGTTTCAATTTAACACTAGCATTCTCTTGGCTGTGGCATTCATGAGAAGGAGTCAGATCTGGCATTGGATCCTGAAATACATCACAGCTCAAGTGTCCATTGTTCTCTTTTGCAATCTGACCCATCCGTGTCAGCAGCTCTGAATAGTCAAAGTTCTTCTCATTCAAAAGTCCGTATTTACTTTTTTTGATGATGTCGTTTAAGGGTTGATTTAATACATCTTCTTTCATGGCACCTGAACTCTTTTCTCTGGGAGCTGATTTCAGAACCAATGAATGATCAAATGAGTGATCACTGAAGAGCTGAAGGACTCTGCAGAGCTTCTGTTTTTGTTCCTCTGTGAAATCATCAGGCTGTAGAACCAGCAGGAACACATGAGGACCAGGAGCAGAGAGTTTCACACATCGTTTTACATCTTCTCTCAGTTTGTCTTCAGAGGTGTTGGGTAGCAGCAGGTCTGGAGTATTAATGACAGTTATTTGTTTTTCCTTAAAGGGTATACTGACTTTGAAACACCAGTCTGGTGCTTTTTCAGTACTGAACTTGTCCTTTTTTAGTATCGTGTTCCCCACTGCTCTCCTCACTGCCCAGCTGTTCCCCAGGAGAACCACCCTGAGCTCAGACACTGAAAAGAAAAAAACGAAAGTAAAAAGACAAACTCAGGTTTACATGCAGATGTTTTGCTTAACCGTAGACATGAAATGAATGACAGAAATCAAGCTTATGTGCAATTGAAATAAGGCACATATATTTCCATATATATATATATATATTATAAAGACTTACGGTGTGGTGGCAGAAAGTCATAGCTGGAACGGCGTGTCAGTGGTTTCACATTTGGGAAATCTGTGACTGTGAGGAAACAATGTGAAAAAATAACTAAAGTTATAGCATGGATTTTTTTAAACAACATTTTTTTTTGTATAGAATATTTGTCATGGTCCCTTGTTTTTAACTTTCATGATATCCTTTTGGGTTTTGAGGAGTGGTTTTGTTCCAAGTGTTTGTTACTGTTGTTTTGGTTCTCCATTTTGTGTCTCTGGGTAAGTTATTGATGACTTTTGTTTTTTCAGTTCTCTTTGTCTCTTCCTGGGGGAAGTAAGTCCCGTCTCCATGTTTGCTTAGCTTTCTTTTTCCCCAGTTGTGCCACTGTCTCTGTCGCATGACATTTTTTTTCCCACTTTTATTCTCAACGTGTAAAATGTTCGTATTCACACTCAGTTAGGTAGTTCGGTTATTTTATTTAGCTTATTGGGGCCTATATTGCAGGGGGCAGCAGCTGAGAGCAAGAGACACTCTTCACTCTCCTCCAGCACAACTGGTTTCAACTTCAAGGAGTTCCCCGGCAAGCCGAGAGATATAATCTCTCCAGTATGCCCTCAGTCTTCCCCATAGCCTCCTCCCAGTAGAACATGCCCAGAACACTTTGTCTATCAGACATCCTAATCAGATGGCGAAACCATGTCAACTAGCTCTTTCTGATGTGTCCCTCCCAAATGAATGAACTCGTCACTCTATCTGTAAGGTTGAGTCCAGCTACACTTCAGAAAAAACTGATTTCTGCCAATGTAGTTCTACCAGTAAATTAACAGCTTTGCTTTTATGCTCAGCTCTTTCTTCACTACAGTGGACCAGTACAGGATTTTTAATTAGCACATACGATAACTAATATAGGCTAAACTGCTACAGACTATTAGAAAATCTTAATCTTACTGGTATAACACAAGTTGTCAGGCAAGAAGCAGATGTAATTTATCATCCTATTATAGTTTCCTATTTTGGTTGAATTGTATTGTCAAAAAAAAAAAAAGCTATGGACATTGAATTAAAATGCAGAAAGAAACCTTGACTTATTGGAAATATCTTTTTATATTAGGCTAAAATTGTTACCTGCAGCAGCTCCCAGTTAATTAGAATTTTGTTATAACGTTCATTAGTCTGTAAATTCTGTTTCACTGTTATGTTTAGCTTTTGGCTGACTGCACAAAGACTGAGAGATGATGAGACAGCGAGAGAAAAAGAAACAGGTAAGAGTCAACATGTAGTCCAAGTCAGCAAGAAATTATAAAGTCAGTGTACCTTCTATTTTCCCTACATTCACTGATGATGATCGTTTTACATAACTAAGCAGTGTGCCATACTGTTATCAAATGTGGATCCCCAGCCTGCTGGAATAATAAATTTGATTAATTTATGTGTCAAGGACCCAGGGTCTGAGGGAGCCAGGGTCTGAGGGAGCCAGGGTCTGAGGGACCCAGGGTCTGAGGGAGCCAGGGTCCTTGAGCAGTCTGGACACTCATTATCATTACTGTTTATTAGGTGTTTTAGCTGCACTGTGCTGCCGTTCTGTGTTCCACATTTGTATGTATAGGCAGGTGTGTGCGAGTGTGTGGGCGGATGTGGTTGTATCCTTGTGGGTGGCTGTAGCTCAGGTGGCAGAGCAGGTCAGCCACTAATCAGAAGGTCGGTGGTTTGATCCCAGGCTGCCTCCTGGCTGCATGTCAAATATCCTTGGGCAAGATACTAACCCCGTGTTTACCTACTGGTGGTGGTCAGAGGGCCCGGTGGCGCCAGTGTCCGGCAGCCTCGCCTCTGTCAGTGCGCCCCAGGGCAGCTATAGCTACAGTGTAGCTGCCCATGGAATGTGTGTGTGAATGGGTGAATGACTGAATGTAGTGTAAAGCACTTTGGGGTCCTTAGGGGACTAGAAAAGCGCTATACAAATGCAGGCCATTTACCTTCAGGCCACACCTGAAGACCATGTCACGCACCTGCTGCTGATGAGGCTCATCGGGGGAGCTATTTAAGGGTGTTAGGAAGCTCCTACCAACGTGGGATTGTTGCATAAGACTCAGTGTCTGAGATTAGTGTGAAGCCAGTCATTGCATGCCAGCAATAGTTTGTGTCTTTAGTATTTTTCCCCAGGAGGAGTGTGGAAACAGGAAGGCCGCGAGCATGGGGAGTGTGAAGACACGGGAGCGGACAGCACAAAAGCACGGACTTTTTGGGGAAGACACCACCTGGCAGTCAAGGGAGAGCATAAGGAATTAGTGTCATTTGTTGTACTGTAAATAAACACACTGTTCAGCATATAGAGTCCAACATTTGGGTCCTCATTCCCCACTTCCCCACAGTCTGCCACACAGACCGTGACATTATTTCATGTTTTAGCTTAATATGTTTGTGATTGTTAACACAAAGAAGAAGTGAGGCATCTGGAGAGATAGAAGGCCGAAAGATTGTACAAGACGAGAAAAGATGAGGTTACCGAATCAGTAGATGGGGAAGTAAAAATGTAAAAAAAATAGATTGGCACCCATTTCATAGATGCCTTGTGTGGTTTCCAACAGCACACTTAAAAAAAAATCAGTGGAGATTCTACATAGAACATAATAATTGATATGAATGTTGGCAGCTGGGAATCAGACCTCAATACATGACAGTGCTTTAAAGAATGATTGCACTCACCAGCTCCTGCAGCTGCCATGTACTCTGCTAAAAACATCATAGATTTATCTGGAAATAAGAATAAAGTATTTCAATTTGTTGATAGCCATGATTTATTATAATTAGTAAATGTTAAAGCAATAGAAATGAATGCTTATGTATGCCAGCACTGTGTGTGTAAATCTGGAGGATTTCTTAGAAAGCTTTGCCCTGTAACATTTCATCATCACACTTACAAAATAAAATTATGCAGTTAGTCTAATTCATCTGTAATTAGCAAACAGATTGCTGCTAATAAAATCTGTGATAGATAGATAGATAGATAGATAGATAGATAGATAGATAGATAGATAGATAGATAGATAGATAGATAGATAGATAGATCTATATACACCAGTCTGTTTTAAACTACAGACGTGAAAATGGCGGAATGTTGGATTAAAATAATCAGTCACATCGAGGCAACTTCAAATGTTTTTTTCAAATTGGTTGAATTTAATTTAAATAAGTTTAATAAGATTACTTTGCTATTAACCAGAAAACTGTCCAGTTTTGTTTTGGGGTAACGATATTGTTTCGCCTCAAATGAGCCGCATTTATCTGAACTGAAGCAGAAATGTGTTAAAATCCAGAGTTAAAGGTGGGTCAGAGTTTTTCTGCAGTTTGAAATAAAGTCATTAATAACATATTTTTCATCCCAGCCTTAATTTTTCACCAGTAATAACATGAACGCGACCTCACCTCAGAATTTTTAATCATCCGTTTGTCTTCAAAGTTTCTTTTCCGCGGCCCATCACCAATCAGTCCGTATTACTGATAATTTCTCTTTATAAAGTATATTTTTCTTTAATTCAGCAGCAGAATTTACTATCACGTCAATACCGATGAAAGCGAAAGTGTTCGCCAGAAATGGCCGTTTGCTGACAGGGGTAAAAGATTTCAAAACTTTCAGAAAAGAAAAAAGAGAAGTCAAATTTTTTGGCATACAGTCTGCTGGGAAAGTTTCGATATTCTTATAGTTGCTTTTAAAAAAAATCCTTCTAATGATCGATGTTGATGCATTTTTAAAAATAACAACAACACATATTTCAAATCATTTTTAATCATTTTTAAAATGCTGGGGTGTGCACTTTATTCTTTAGAAACAAATAGCTAACAAATTGTATTTCCTAGACTTACTTTATTAAACCAAGAGAACTAAAAGACTGTCTGTTTAGGAGGTTTCATGAAATCTGAGCGGGCAGCAATCGCTTCAGGGATCAGAACGCTCCGTAAATGTTCGGATGCGAGTGGAACAAACCGGTAGAGTCCAAGAATAAAGTCGTTATTTATATTTCAAGTTGAGAATGTGCCTGCAGGTGGGCGAGTGTGTGTGATTTGGTATTACAAGCCACATGCTTTGGTCGTACACACTGCCAGTTGTTCAACTGCTTTTTGTCGCTGAACTTAAGCTGCAGACATCCACACCTAAGGTGCATTCAGGGAAGCATAGAAAATCCCATACACAAGCTTACCCCTTTTGTACAGCCGCCCCCAAAATTGGCGTGCAAATTTGACCTTGATAGAATGTCCTCTACACCTGAGTAGAATCCAGGGGTAGATCTGATGACAGTTGATTCTGGTCTTTTAACCATCCTCATCCTTCTTGATCTTAGTGTG
This sequence comes from Haplochromis burtoni, assembly GCF_018398535.1. Taxonomy (NCBI): domain Eukaryota; kingdom Metazoa; phylum Chordata; class Actinopteri; order Cichliformes; family Cichlidae; genus Haplochromis; species Haplochromis burtoni. The sequence continues at coordinate 903 of NW_024582958.1, read as the reverse complement.
GCATTTGATACCATTTCTCGTATTGTGCCATAAGCAGTTTTGAATTTATATTACTTGTTATATGTACATTTTATGTATTGTGTGGCTGTCCCTGGTTTCCCTGCTTGCAGGTATGGGTGTGTGTGTGTGTGTAAGGAAGAGGACTCCCTTACTGCATTTATTTATATTATATTATCTGTATAGCACTTTAGAGCACACCTTTCACTTTATTAAAATCACCTTATCAAGCACTTTAAGCATGGATTTGCACACAAGACGTTTAAATATTTATTGACTATTTATTGGGAATTTTAAAATCAGCTGGTAGCCTTATTTCAGATCCTGCACAGCTGCTCCTCATCAAGGAATGTGGTGGTTGTCTGTCAGGTAGTGATGGCCCGCTTGAAGCTGAAGCTCCGTGTGTCAAATAAATCGACACACTGCTTCAGAAGCTCTGTGTCGAAGCTTGATTCGTTTGGCCAGAGTCACGTGATCAGTGACGCCCGAAGCTTCATTTAGAGCGTAACTGCTTCGGTGTTTAATGGTTTATAAGGAAGTGAATCATTCACGGGATTTGTGGAGCGTTTTGATGGTGACAGATGGCGAACCACTGATATTTCCACTGAGAGATTTGGAGCCAGCGAGGAATAAAGGAGGTTCTGTTGCGTGGGAGAATTTTGAGTTGATTTTTGTCAGTCGGGTGGGTTTTCCAGCTTTGTGTTCTTGTTGTTTGCTTTTGTTTCGTGCGTGTTTATTATATCTGAAAACGGGAAAAAGATAAAATGTCAAAAATCTGCTTCCATAATATAAATATCATTAAATAACTTTAGAAAAACTTCCACTTGACTCTTTACATGTAATGTTGTAAAAATATATATTTTATTGTTTAATTAATCTGAAAATGTTAGTCTGCCAAATGTGCAG
>NW_024582957.1:298722-300024 GCF_018398535.1 Haplochromis burtoni | reverse complement strand
GCTTAATTGTTTACTAAATGTTTGAGGTGTGAAATAAAACGCAATGGAGCAAAATATGGGTGTGTGGTTGGAGGATGTGTGCGTGCGTGCGCGTGTGCACGCGGGGGGCGCAAACATTTATCGTGTAAAACGGGGGGGCTCAGCAAAAGAAGTTTGGGAACCACTGCCTTAGACTGTGATGACCTGGATGACTGAGAACCTTCACAGACACTGGCATTATGACATTTCTAACTGCCCTCGGCTTAGTGGTACTCTGGTTTCACTCAGTTGCTAATGAAAACTGTTGCATTGCAAATACAGCCTTTAAAAGCATTGTTTATGAATTTAATGGCTCAATAACCACTTTAACATAACACAGCTATGACAGTTATCTAATGATGGTCATGATCACTCTTTTAAACATTGTAAACAATCTTGTGTACTTGTGGTTATTTGTAAAAGCCTCAGATGTGGTAAATAAAATATTGTCATGCTTTGTGTAAAAATATCTATTAAGTGAGTTCATTGATAAATCCTTGCATTCTTTAATCTGGGGAGCGGTTTAAGCTTTATAAGCCTTAGCTGAAGTCCCGAGGGAGAGTTTAAGGTGGCACTGTAACACTCAAGTGCTGGCTAATAGCCAAGTTGCCATGGGCATAGCTTTGTTTTTTGTTTCAATTAATTTCTGAGTTTCTTCTCAGCTGTTTTAAGTTTTTTTTGTATACTTTTAATCTGTTGTTGTCCATACCACCAACCTGAGCAGCCTTGTTGTCAGCATTTGTAAATAAATTACATATCAGGTGATTAAAATTCCTGCCTCCAAGTGTGCTTCCTCCACTGCATCTGTAGCCCTCTTACAGAAAGCCCTCTTACGTCAAGAGAACAGCTTGACACATTAACTCATTTATCCAACTCACCTGGATCTACAGCGAGGACATCAGGACTGGATAAGTGTGACCTAATAGGTGCAAAGAGCGGGTGAGCAGAAAAGGAGATCTATAGGACTGTCATAGGCCAATGGGAGCGGTCATAAAGATGCACAAAGACCATTGCCACCGCCAAATACCTCCAAAAGGTAAGACAGGTACTGAGAGGCCAGCTGAATGGTAGAAATAAGAAGTCATCAATACATATACCCTACAATTCACCGGATACCTAGCTGGAATATTAAGGTAGCCACAGAGGGAGATAGTGATGTTGACATGCGAAAACTCCTCATAATGCATGGAGGTCGCCACCTAAAGCACCCTGAGGTAGGGCTGTGCGATATGACCAAAATCTCATATCCCGATATAAGACATCTATCGTCCCGATAACAATATA
>NW_024582957.1:235629-297489 GCF_018398535.1 Haplochromis burtoni | reverse complement strand
GATAATGACAGAGGACTTTAAGAAGAGTGGAATGGTGGACTGTGACAAGAGTGAGCGAATGGTTGACAACCATGGTCAATTCCCTAGCCAGATGGTCTGCACAGTCTTTCAGCACCCATCCAGCCTCACTATCAGGTCCAGCAGCTTTCCTAGTGTTCTCTGTGCTCAGTATTCGGCTTACTGCACACTCCTTCATCATAAATGTGTTGGAGCTTCAGACTGGTGTGGGTGATGGAGTGGTGCTGAGACAGCCTCAAAGTGGGCAAAGAACAGCTTTAACTCTTTTGCCAGCAAGGCGTTGCCCTCAGTAGCTGAAAGGTTGCCAGACTTGCAGCCAGTGATGTGGTGGATCCTTCACCATACCTGTGTGTTGTTTTTGCTGTTTAGGTGGTCCTCTGTCCTCAGGCTGTAAGCTGGCTTATCCTCAAATATGCCTCTCTTCACATGGACTCCACGGAGAATTTGGTGTAGCCCAAATCTGCAGCTGTGTAGTCCTCTAGTGGTTAAAAATTATACAATTTGTTTTTTGGAAACATTCCTGCAGCTGGTGAGAGTTAGCTTCAGGCCATGTTTTTGTAATCTTAATTAGTGGGAGCCCTTTTCCTGACTGGGGTGTATGCTAGAAGCAGGGACATATGGTCAGACTGACCAAGGAGAGTTAGTGCTTTTGTGCTCTAACCCTAACCCTGTATTGCTCCCCTGGTTGAACACTGGTGAAATTTAGAGAGCCCTGTCCTTGAATGAGTAAGTCCACAGCTATAATGTAAGCAGCCTCCAGTTATGTGCTCTCTCATACATGTGCCCAATATCTGCACTATGCTAGTATCAGGTAGTATGTAAACAGCAGTTAGCAGTATGACACTAAACTCCCACAGCAGAAATATGAGCCTGCAACAGTCACAAATTGAAAGTCCGGGGAGTAGACGCTGGTGATCACGTTTTCGGTGGTACATTAGCTGTTTTTCTATCTATATCTTGATTTGAGATCGGATGCATTCTTTTGAGCAGTGTATTTTCAGAAATACTAAGCACACACTACAAAAAACAAGATGGGAATACCACAGCTGCCCTTCCCAGGTGTATCCAATGATTTTTCCTGCTTTCTCTTTCTTCTACCTCTTATTTTTTTATCTATTTTGTTAGGGGGTGATACACTGATTTTCAGGGTAAATATGGTGAAGGGAGCCCCAAAATAGCTGACATTTGCATGAAGAGAGAGGAGGAATGCAGTGGGTTACAATAATAACAGAATGGAAACTTTGCGTGAAATTGACTTTCAGCCTCGCAGTTAGCACGCGGGCCTCGTATAAGTAATGACTTCAACAGGCCTGCCAGCTAAAGACACACATATACCAATAGTAGTCGAAAGACAGAAACATATGCATACACACACACACACACACACAATGGAAAGAAATGCCAGGTCCTGCCAATTAACATCTACTAAATTTGCCAAAAAGACACACATGGCCAATACAAAGTGTTGAAAGAAAGAGGGAGAAAAAAAAGAACTATGTACTTACAAATAATGGCCTTGAGAATTGATAAGCTCTAAAGAATCATTTTTGAGGGAGTATTGAATGATACAGTAGAAACACTTGTTGGATTGTGTGTGCTTCATTCCCTCGTCACATCTGTTTCTAATGGGCACCCAACACATCTGGGGGTCTCTCTCTGAGATGGTAGAGAGACCAGGTCGGGATCAGACCTTGGACAATCACACACACTTTTCTCATTTACACGTATGGCCCACTGGGATGGACTGCTCTTTCATCTGAACCTGCTACTTTTTCAGACACTCTATATGCAGTGAAAACTACATGGTTCACCGCTGTTCATGTTACATACATAGATCTTTACAATGCATACTTTGAGATGAGTGTCGTTGCAATTTGGTGCTACAAAAATAAAACTGAATTGAATTAAATGAACAAATAATTGGAAAGGATGTGTATTTAATGATATACGTCATTATTTGTTCAAGATGATAAGGACAGCAGACATAGTCATCATCATTTCTTGGTAATTTTTGTTATTTCAGGACTTCCTCTCTCACTGCAAATATGTATTCTGACCTTGCAGTGCACCTCTCTACAGCAGTCTAGTAACCAGTTTACTTTGCCACTAAAGTTAACAGACTCAGTAGTGTTACAGTTAGTAGTAGGCATGCCATTGCAATTGTGCATTTACACAAAAAGAAGCTGATACAGCCTGGTGAATGCTTGCTAGGACATTAGTGAGAGGTGTCTGCCACTTTCAGCTTGTCAATTTTCAGTGTGCAAAGTTATTGTTTAAACAAGTACCATTCAGCCCAAACCACAATGTATTCGTAAATCCTTAAAAATGAAACAATTCAGCAAGTTTAAAAAGAGAAATTGGTGTCAACAAAAATACAAACCATGATCCTTCTTTAAAAAAAAAATAAAAAACCTACTACATGTTTAATACTGTTTTATCACGTTAATTGCATCTTACTGTTAGATGCAGGATGACCTTAACTCTACAGCATTTACATGTTTTATGTGCAATATAGATTATCGGCTGGGCAGATACGTTTTATATGTGCAAAATGTTAGTAAGATCAAAAAACAAAGCCCAAGTGACAGCACAATTGCAATAATCCGTCAGTGGGAAGGAAAAATCCTAACAATGCACTAAGTCATAAACAAAGTCACAATCAGCGTATTTTAACAATAACTAATGCAATCTAAAGAGCAGTGGAAATAAGCAGATAGGTGAGTTTCAAATACCTGTGCGTAGCCATCCATATTGGATGGTGTATAAAAGAAGCAAAGAAGACTAAACATGCAGGGTGGAGTAGGTAGAGATCGTTGTTGGAGGTGATTTAAGACAGAAGGACAGCAGAAGAATGAAAGGGAAGGTTTACAAGATGGTAGTGAGATCTCCTGCAATGATGTATGGTTTGGAGGCAGTGGCATGAACAAAAAGATATCTTTCAGGAGGCAGAGCAGACCACACCAACGGCAGATCACACTAATGTTGCAATTAAAAATAATTTTTCGCATAAATTCTATTTCTAATTTTATTGAATATTTATCAAATGAAATACCTACTACAGCTATTATACACTTTACTCTACATCTGTTTCAAATTCATACCTTATTTGCCAATAAAAGCACTGCACTACTATTTAGTGTTTTTAGTGATGCCTACTACATCAAACAAAAACAGTGAAACTACTGATAGAGAGAGGGCTGACTCATTTATTTACACAACTGGTGAAATGTAATTAGTGAGTCATCACAGTAGGAAGTGATATTTCGACCTACAGCAATTGTAACACTTCTTTGACTGAAATTTTCCCTTTTCCTACGTCATCTCCCTGCCTACTGTTAGTCCCACTACACACACACACACACACACACACACACACACACACACTGTTAGGCCCTTCTGCAGCCCCTAACCACTTTGCAGTGGCAGTGTTATATTGGTTTTGTTTTGTTTCTTGCACTTTTAATACGATTTCTCACTTTCTTATTAGCATGTTGTTTTCTTTCTGAATCAGTAATCGAAATGAGGAGCACAGTAACAACGTCTGAATGTAAAAATGATAACCCTGTGTGTCTGTGTATTCCTGTCGACCTTGTGGTGATTGCAACAGAGTAAAACTGGGTTGGGACTTAAGTCATTCAAAAGGTATTTAGTTCTGCAGTATTCAGTTTCGAATTTAAGAAGGCTGTCTGTGAAAAATCATTTATTAAATGACAAATTCACCTGAATTTGAAGTGGGAATCGACCTCTGCAAAAGGAGGAATACAACACTAACAGTACTGATCAGCATCTACTGTTCAAGGAACGCATCAGTTTCCAGAGAAGCTACGGAAGCAACAGACTCCAGGAAAAAAGAAGAAGAAATAACCGAATGTCTTTGAAAATGTTGCATTATGTGTGTGTTTGATACCATTATATATAATATTGATATGAACTGAAATGAATCTTGTGTGTTTTATAAGGAATTAAGTAATTCATTACTGTCTGTAACCTCAGTGTGTCCCAGACCTGGACAAAAAAAGCTCCCCACTGTTTGTTTTTTTTAAAGATATCTTGAAGGCTCTTTGCATTTGAGTCTCATATTTTGGAAGATAAATGAAAAACCTGTTTGGTCCTGAGCTGAAAAAGCATAAGGACCTCTGCTTTATAGGGCATGACAGGGCCCAAGAAAAATCAAGATTCCTGGTGAGGCTCATGTTAAACTAAGTTAACCACATGCTGGTATCTTTAGCAAACTGATTGCTGCCTTTCTCGGGTTAATTAAAATAGCGGAAGAATCCTGAAAGGGCGATCGTGAGTAAATAAAGAGCTTCTGTTTAAATTATCTAACTGATTTCAGTTTTAGACATCCTGAAACTTTGTGTGTCAGACTGAGGAGCTAGACGAGGCACAATCTGTGGCCTTCTTCTCTAGCCCCAGGGTCACTTATATTTAAAAATAATAATAATAACAGTAAAAAAAATGGCACTGCAATGAGATTAGGGGCTGCAGGGGGGCATAACACACACACACACGTCCCCACACCAAAATCAAGGCACGCTCTATGTGCATTCTTCTTAAATATAGTCTGTGTTCTCATGAGAATCTCCTGCATTTCATCCCCATGTAGAAGTGAACTGGATGACATGAATCTGCTGGATCACATTCCATCCAGTCAGTACACTCCAGCCTCAGGAAAGACATGTCTTGTTCCATCTGCATGTGGTCTAAAGGAATGCAAAGGAGATAGGTATGAGCTAAGATTTGTGTGTGCATCCATACTCTCTGTCTCTTTGACTCTCAGTCTGAGTTGAGGCTTAGTCTACATTCTATCTGGGGGACTAGAGTTACTTTTTTCCATAGTCTTCCCCCTGCAGGCTTTTAATAAACAGCCTTTATCTGTGATCAGACTCTAATAACAAAGCTGATCCTACCCATTTATTCTTTGTACAGCAATTGGAACTGCATTTTTAAAAGATCTCATTTTGGTTGAAAAACAGTTCAAAACAGAACGTTTTAGTCATGTGCTAGATGCCCTTTGCATGTCCTTCCTGGATTTTCTAGTAAGGGAAGGTTTGTGTACAAGAAGATTCATTAACCCTCTGAGGTCTAAAGCCATTATCAGTATTAGCCACAACTCTAGGCCTTGCCCCTTCACTAAAAAGACTTGGAAGAACAATGTAAAACAAGGATATTCTAATAGCATATGGTTAAGATTACGGGTATGGTCATCACCAGTAACGATGACTTTTTGCAACATGTATTCCTTGTGCTAACTTTGCTTTTCTCTCTGCCTCACATTTGCCGGCATTATTAGCCGCAGACTTCCTCTTGTGAGAAGTGCAATGCAAAAGTCAGAATTCTGAGAAAAAACTCAGAATTCTGAAGAAACAGTCAGAACTCTGACTTTAATCTCAGCATTCTGAGTTTAATCTCAGAACTCTGACTTTAATCTCAGCATTCTGAGTTTAATCTCAGAACTCTGAGTTTAATCTCAGAACTCTGAGTTTAATCTCAGAACTCTGAGTTTTTTTAGAATTCTGGAAGAGAAGAAAAAACTTTTTTTCTGGTGGCCCTCTATCATATAATGTAGAGAAATTGAATATCAAATGGAAATAGAATATCAACCAATTTAAAAAATAACACACACATTAAATAAAAGTTATAAACTGATTTGCCTGCCATAGAGTGAATTAAGTATTTGATCCCAAAGGAAAGCGTGATCTAGTACTTGATTAAGAAACCTTACCTGACTAGCAAGTGATGGTTGCCAACGGCAATGGTTTCTCATAATTGGAACTGTAGAGTACAAGGACATTTTACCAAATATTAGTTGGGATTTATGTCTATTTCTATTTCATAAAATTTATTTTAACTTGTTTGCCTAATTGTTGTTTTTAAAAGTCTTTACATTTATGCATGCATTAAAGTCATTAGTATATGCTGCACAACTATTCCACAATGGTTCAAAGCTCAAAGAAATCATCAAGAGCCCAAAATTACCATGATACTGTAGAGATTTATCAAGTTTGTCTAAATATTAGTCTGTTTTGGATGGACTCTTCTTTTTTTATACCCTATTCATATGCATTATCTCTAAAATACTATACACAGCACCTAAAAAAAAATTCACAACATAAGACTTAAGTGGAGTAGAAGTAAACGTGAAAAGAGGTCACAGGCAAAGAGACTGAATGGAAATCTTGGTAGTCTGTGAGGACTTCTGATGGGCAGATTTTATAGAGTGGATGAGAAAGACAGAGGAAGATTAAGACAAAGGCACTCCTGTGTGCCAACCTTGCTGAACTGTGGGAAGACTACACAGTCATAGACACCTCAACACTCAGCTCATACCCCCTAAGACTGTGACTCACACCAGCAGTTTTTCATCTGTTAAAACTCTTCACATATTCTGCTTTTACACAAACACATAGGGTGAAACCCTCCCCTTTCCAGTATTTCTCACTAATGCTTTTCGTGTACGTACCCTGCAGCACAATCTGGATAGCATCTGACACATTAATGGAGAAGAACTCCCCCTAACCTGGTTCACTGACATGCTGACTTATTACACATACATGCAACTCTATTACACTTGAGCAAATGTTGACTTAGACAGTCTTTATCACCTGAAGCTACTATTTATCTTCATACGGCATTTGAAAGATTCTTCGGGATTAAAAATCTTGCACAAGAACATCTACATTTTTTATAAATCATAAACATAGGTCATGTATAGATATAAATGCTTTTACTATATTCACTTCTCAGAGGATTAGTAAGAATGAAGTGAGGGCAGCTATGAAGAGGATGAAGAGTGTTAAAGCAGTTAGACCAGATACCTGTGGATGTATGGAGTTGTCCTGGAGAGAGTGCAGAAGACTTCTTATTCAGACTGTTTAATACAAACTTGGAGAGTGAGAGGATTTCTAAGAAATGAGGGAGACGCGTACTGGTACAAGAACAGGGGTGATGTGCAGAGCTGTAGTAAAAGCACTGTCAGCTACATCAAGGCTCTTTATATTGTAGGCTAGAGACCCTACAATAATAGAGAAAGAAGTCCAACGATCAGACAACCACCTATGAGCAAGCACTTGGAGACACTGGGAAGGAAAAACTCCCTTTTAACAGGAACAAACTGCTGGCAGAACCAGGCTCTGGGAAGGGCAGCCATCTGCTGCAACTGATTGGACATGATAGAAGCTAGAAAGTAATCATATCCAATGATTAAATGCAAAGTGTTGTACAAACACATAGAGTTAAAAAAATGTGAGTGAAGACGAAATGCTCAGTATATCATGAGAAGCAGCCTCAACTTATTGCAGCATTACGAAGGGAGGGTTCACAGTCACCCGATCCAACCTTAGATATATGCTTTATCAAATACTGAATTGCACTAGTTTAATCTAGATGTAATAAATACATGAACAGTTTTTTTCAGCATCACTGAGTTTGTAAAGAAAGCTGCATTCTCAAACATCCAGGTAAGAAAATCAGGAAAACTCAGAAAAAAAAATTCAAACGTAGTGTTTTCAGTGGTAGAAACATTTTGTCACTTATCCAAGTGACTTCTTCAATTTCCACTGGTAGTAAACAAAATGAACATGGCATGAGAAACAACATCAGAGAGACAACTCAGGTTGAGCAGTTTACAGACAAAGTTAAAAGGCGAGACTGGGGTGATTTAGAGGAGGGATAGTGGCTATACTGCCTATATACAGGACAAAGGATGCTAAATATAGAGCTCCCAGACAGCAGGAAAAGAGGAAGACCACAGAGAGGATTCATGGTTGTAGTAAAGGAAGATTTGGTGTTACAAAGGAAGATGCAAAGCACAGGGTGACAGATGATCCACTGTGGTGACCCCTAAAGGGAACAACATCTTTAAAATAATCAATTAATTCATTAATATACTGAAATCTTTAAAAGACAGGATTAAAAAGAGCTCAGCGATTTAAAATTTTTTTTATAAAAGCTACTTTATTAATGGACTTACTGTTCTAGTAAATTAAATACGGCAAGTTAAATCAAAAATGATGATTGTAGCATTTATTCATGTTGGTTCAACCAGCTGTTGCACTTACATCACATTTTGTTAGAGTTATTGACCAAACATAGAAAACTTCACACTGAACTTTATAATTTAATACGGATATGAATAACACCAAAACAAATATGCAATGAACTGGCCATTATATAGCACTTTTCTATCTCTAAAATTAGAAATATCCTGTCTCAGAGTAAAGCTGAAAAACTAGTTTGTGCGTTTATTACTGCTAGGGTGGAATACTGTAATTCATTATTATCAGGATGTCCTAAAAACTCCCTTAAAAGACTTCAGTTAATCCAAAATGCTGTAACAAGAGTCCTGACAGAGCAGATTTCTCCTATATTGGCTTCCCTTCAGTGACTCCCTGTTAAATCCAGAATTCAGAATCCTACAAGGTCTTAAATAATCAGGGCCCATCTTATCTTAATGACCTTGTAGTACCATATCACCCTATTAGGGCACTTTGCTCTCACACTGCAGGCCTACTTGTTGTTCCTAGAGTATTTAAAAGAAGGATGGGAGGCAGAGTTTTCAGCAGACAGACACTATCTCTACTTTTAAGATTAGGCTTAAAACTGAGTTAGGGCTGGATCAGGTGACCCTGAATCCTCCCTTAGTTATGCTGCAATAGGTACAGGCTACTGGGGGATTCCCGTGATGCATTGAGTATTTCTTCTTCACTCACTATGTGTCCATAGACCTCTCTGCACTGAATCATACTTGTTATTAATCTCTGTCTCTCTTCCACAGCATGTCTTTTATCCTGTCTTCCTTCTCTCTCCCCAACAGGTCGCAGCAGATGGCCCCGCCCCTCCCTGAGCCTGGTTCTGCCAGACGTTTTTCCTTCCCACTGTCGCCAAAGTGCTTGCTCATAGGGGGTCATATGATTGTTGGGTTTTTCTCTGTATGTATAATTGTAGCTTCTACCTTACAATATAAAGCGCCTTGAGGTGACTGTTGCTGTGATTTGGTGCTGTAAGAATAAAAATTGAATTGAAATGATTTGAACTGAACTGACAAAACACTATACATCAGACTTCACCATATATTCCTAATAGTGCTTTAGTGTATACACTCCAAGCACTTTATCAGCCTCACATTCATGGCCCATCACTAATTAACCTGATATTCTAGGGCTCAGATTCACCAGAGCCTCTTGGTAAATGGCTCTGGTATTTACTACCAGGTCATAGATCTGCAATCTCACTCATAGTTGCTTCAATCGCTCACCTAGAAGATGATCATCTCAGGTGCCACACACTTTGCTGCTATTTCACCAATGTCATTTTTATTTTCTATATTTCTTTATCGCTACTTAAAGAGTTGTTGGAAAATATAGGATTTCAGTTTATGTGCGTGGTCATGTAAATGAGTGCATTTGGAACAAATGTTGATGTAAGCATTTGTGTATGTGCCTGTTTAAGTGTGATTGCAGATGGGTTGCTTGAATCATTCATGCAGGGATAAGGTGAAGAATATAGGCAACTATGGCTCTCAGGAAGGAACAAATACTTTTTCATGGCGCTGTACAACGCTGTGAACATACACCACTCTTCCTCCACAAATAGAATTGAAATTGAATATCTGGAAAACATCTGGTTGTCAAATAAATAGATGTTTCAGTTTTGCTACAAACCTCCACCAGCAACCACCACCTAAGCAATGAAAAGGAATGATGGCTTTCTGGGCTCATACTGACAGACACTGAATTATCCAAACACATTACTTGTGAGCTGCAGATCCCGGCCGTGTCCCGACTTGAAATTAGGCAGTCTATCTGCGCAGCACAGGCATTACAATCATGCATTTCTTTCATTTCTTTTCAGTCTTCTCACAAGCGCTGACAGGCCAGAAGAAGCAGACATCAGGAGAGAGTGAGGCAGGAAGGCAGCTGTGCTCTGTGGATGCCTCCTCGGGTTGGAAACAATTATTTAGACGTATTGTTCTGCTCTAAGAGCTTGTTAGCAACTTTTTCAGATTCAGATTCAAGATCCAGTCATTGACTATAATTGACTCTTTGTTTGTTGAGGCCATTAGCAGGTTGTAATTCACTACACACAGACACACACTGCAGAGCAAATATTTCATCTTTTCTTTTTTTCCTCCTGACTTTTAACTATGAGTGTAGAGTCCCCACCTGCAGGCAGGATTGAAGACAGAGATTTATACAAACTGAGAGAGACACTGGAGGATAGGGAGCAGACTGGAAATGTTGGCCTAAAGCTAAGCACAGTACGGTACACATACCAAAGGTGGGGGTTGGGGGGTTTAAGAGAGAGAGAGAACCAACAAAAGGAGGAAATGGACAAAAGAGAGGACAAAGGAAATTGTGCTGAGGATGAAGAAGAAGAGAGGTCAAAAGAAACACAGCTGTTCAAAGTTAAACAAGGAGGGCACACCGATTAGTTAGAAAATGACTTTTACCTGATCAAGGAAACCCAAAATAAATAAATAAAGCAGTGGTTTGAGTCCTGTAACAAGATAAATATGTATCGTGCATGCTTGAATTATATCTTGCATTGTTACACCTCAACACACAAACCCAAACAGACCCAGATGTCCAATAGTGATGATGTCACTAGCAGAACCAACAGCATTAACAGAGCTGAGGTAATTAAGACTCAAAACCAGTGAGTGTAAATAGGAATAAATATATGAACCACAGTGTTTGAAAAGATATGCCAAAGATGATGTATATTACATTGAACTTTTCCTCGTTGGAATTTTGCTATACTGGACTTTTTAAGTTTGCATTCTTAGAAGTGAGCAAAGGAATAGTTCAAGCTATAATTAAGCCTCTGAATGATTCAGATAGGGGCTGCTGAGAGATAACAGCAGAATGACAAAATCTGCATTAGGACGTTGAAGACGTGGCAGTATTTGTACCTCATCCAGCGAAGGACTAATGGGTTCTTTGAACTTGCATGTAAAGGAATTTTAAAAACCAACAAAAACACTACGTTGGATTAAGGTAATACTTAATTAGTCATCAGTCAAGAGTCCTTACACTACTCCCTCTTGCTCTGTCCTGTTTATGTGTGTTTCTTCAGGCTGTTCCAGTAGTTGGGGGAACATAGCATCAGGGTAAATGGAGACACCTGGGCCCTGTGTTTCTGAATGATCAATATTTGCTCTTCCTCTGTCCCACTGGAACTCTTTTTTTTTCACCAGTCTGGCAGAATACTGTTCACTCGTTCACACATACACCGTCAATACTGGTGACTACTATTTCTTTCATTTGTTTTCTGTTGTTGTCGTCATGCCTTTCATGCCAGAGTCAGGTTTCTGTTAAGCTATAGCCTCAGCAGTCTGGACAATGGACAAAAGAGGAAAGCTGAACAATGTTTATCAATCCTTGCAGCTTACAGGCAGCTGCATTTATAACTATGTAAGTAAATGAAGAATGATTTGGTCTTTAAACTCTAACGATGTAGGGTTTAATGCCTAACCCAACCAGTAAGTAAATCGTGACCTTGTGCCTGAACCAAACTGGGTGAAGATTCATTCACAGGCTTGGAGACCAGCTGCTGCCCCCAGCTGTTTGGTGAGTGACTGCTGACAGTTGCAATGTGAAATTGCTCACATAAAGGTGAGCAATTACAGATTCCTTCTCAGTTGCCTCAACCCTCACTCACAACTTGTGTGAGTAAGGGTTGTGACCAGTTTCACTTAGCGACTACCAACAACAGAGAAGACATTTTTTTCCTAGCGACTGGTAGTTGCTGACTGGTTTCTAAGACTGAAAGCCTTACTCTTATTCTTTAATGACTATATTTTAAGCCCTAGAACATGTTCAACTGAAGCAACAAAACAAATTTAAATCATTAACTGTAAACACCTCACTGACTTAAGGCAAACTTTGACAAGTTTCTCAGACGCTGCTTTGTTTTAGTCATAACAAGTGGTGAGAACTGGTATACCAGTTCACTAAAGTTCTTTCTGCCATTATACAATAGCTTTTTCCAGTTATTAGTAACATTTGTTGTAGGAATTCTAAAACTCTCCAGTGAAACTACGTGAAGTGTGTGCTACAAATCTCACCTCTCACCTTTCCTCCGCATGTGCAGGTTACATTGTTGGCTCAAAGCTCCATTCAGTCTACAGGATGTTTACAGATTGTTTGCCTGCCTTTGTCTGTTGTCACACAGTAACTGGCTGTGGGGAAGCTGGTCTGTCCTTTGAACTAATCCAGGACATAACAAAAATCAGACAGATAGAGATACAAACAGGGGTTTAAAAAAAGCAAGAAGGAGTCTGGGAATAACTGTACATGATTAACCCACAAACAAAACAGAAGTCAGAAATGTCTGTGTAGGCCAGCATGATGCCTGCTATCTGAAAGGTTACTGGGTTACTGATATTTTAGGTACCACAGCATATGTGTCTATTTGAATATCAAATGGGTACCAAACTGTCAGTTATACACAGACTGGAAAAGCAGTCTAAAGTACACAGCTTGTAGATGGCAATGGCCCCATCCTGTATATGGTGCTGCTCATATAATCATCAGCTATTTATACTGGTTGTTATTTAATATGATTTCTGTTATTTGTAAACACTGATCTACTTATAACTCACAAACCTAAATAACTCAATTACTAACAAATTACTACTAAATAGGATTTTGAGCTGTGGAATTAAGAGTATTATAAATAATAGGGGGGCTTTTAATTGTAAACATAGAAATTAACATGGAAATGACAGAATAGGCAAGGAATTACTGGCCACAACCCCTGTTCACAGCAACTACTCGAGGCCTTTTATGTCTATCATGGTTCTTTGGATGTAATAATATCTGGAAATGTTCTCCTCTCTCTGTCATTTGTTCTGACGTTCTTTCTCCCTCGGTTAATGTCACAGAATGATAAAGACACGCCAGATTAGAAGTAAAGAAATAAGTTAAAAATTGTGAAATTCTTAAAACTTAAACCATGTGGTGACTGTTCAAATGTAATGTAATGTGAACATGAACGTGTGTAAAATGGTTACAACTTTTCATACACAAAGACAAAGAATCAGTGCTTCTCATTTGAAGTATATCTTTGAATCGGTCATCATAAAGATTTGTTTGTTGAGGAACAAAGTAAAAAATAGTAAAACAGTAAAAATTTTAGAGGACTTCATTAAATGAACATTAATATACAAAACAGCTGATTTGGGGTTTCTTCAAACTGGCTGAGTAACTGATCACTACAATTTCAACATTTTCAAAGGTGACTAAAGGGATCATTTTTATTAGAAGTCATCTCCGGTGCAAGCTGACTTTTTTAATCCTATTAATTGTTCCATCCTGATTATTCTTCATCTCATGTTTCGTCTGTCTAATTGCTCTGTTGTATTTGAATAACTGCATCCGGGTGGGGGTTGCCAGATTAGCTGATGCCTGTGCGTCTCTTTAAGACACGAGGCAACACTAGCAAAATGTCTTAACCCTCTTGAAACAAATGTGTTCAAAATTTAAAACGAATATGGAAATCACCTCTGATATGTTTGGATTCTAGATGGCATATAACCATAAATACATTGATAAACATAAACTTGTTTTTCTTTGGATATATCATTCTAATCGATCAAAAGTGGATTAAAAAACAGTAACGTTGCCTTAAACGACTTTCTCCCGAGCGTTTTTTTCATGTTGAGAAATCTTAATTTAATGAATCAGTCTGTTAACTGGCCTCTCTTTGCTCTTTTCATTTCAACGACGACCACTTGTCTGGAAGTCACAGCTGGGAAAGCTGACAGAGATCCATGCTCCCAGCTGGTCCCCTCTTCACCCCCTCCTTCCTCCTCCTCCTCCTCCTGCAGGGCTGCTGATGCTGAGAGCAGCCTGCAGTATCCAAACACAGGCATCACACACCCAAGGTCTACCAATTAATCACACCTCTTTCTCCCTGCCTCCTCCTTTTCCTGCCTTCGTCTGTGCTACCACATGGCCCTTTGTAGCTTTATTCTAATGTCCTTTAATATTTACCAATAACACAAAACATGTAAAATACTTTAAAGAAAACACACTAAAATGTCTAAATAGGAAAATGAAATGAAAATATCAGAGTAGATGCAACTGAAGACAGCGTAGTCACTACACAGTATCACACACACGCGCGCGCGCACACACACACACACGCACGCACCAAAAGACTACTAAAAGGTACAACTGCAGAGAGTTGGGGAGAGTAAATATCACAAACGAACCAATAGGAATTTAGTGTCATTAAAGCGTTATTTAAAAATGTAGGCAGTAAATAAAGCCCAGCACACAGCTTCCATCAATTGTTTGAATGAATTCAGCAACACACCCAGACGAACTGGGAGCAACTCGTTAAATAAAGTCTACGACCAGAGGTCGTTTGAATCCAGCAGCTTACCTTTGTCGTTTTTCTCCTTATCCATGTTACAACGGACAACATGGATAACTGATAACTCCTCTCCAGCCGGTCACAATAAAGGAAGGGCGGGTGTATCCGTCAAGCACCCCCTCTCCGTCTCCTCCACCCTGTTCTGACAGGAAGTGAGTGATAGGAGCGCCGTCCAATCGCAGGCTGTATCGCGGGAGGCGGGTCTCGTGGCCACGTGGGCCTGTAGAACGTGTTGTGTAGCAAGTGAAAGCTGTTTGGCATATACAGTCGCAGCACACTGGAGCACCAAAGCACACCTAAAAAAAAACAAACCTAAAAAAAATCTGCTGCTCTTTGCCCACACAAACTATGAAGCTATAGAGCTCATAAATCAATCAAATCACTTTTATTGTCACATCACATGTGCAGGCACACTGGCACAGCACATGCGAGTGAAATTCTTGTGTGCGAGCCCCACAAGCAACAGAGATGTGCAAACACAACAACACAAAGGAGCAAAATACAAGAATGGCCAACCTGAAACTAATAAATATATGTACAATATATAATAGTGTATGCATTTCTGGATGTGTAAATATTTTCCTACGTGTGTGTGTGTGTGTGTGTGTGTGTGTGTATACATTTTTACAAATTAAATAGTAAAAAAAAAAATAAAAAAATGCTCAGTTAATGTTTAATCTTAACACATAGATAAATAACTAGAAAGTATTTAACTCTGTGAGGCTTCATCTCAAAAACAAAAAAAAAGTTTAGGAAAATTATTCAACCTTTAGCAAAACAATACCATGTATTTTATAAAGCTTGTGTTTCTGACAGTTTTTTTTATTCATCATCACCTCTCAGGTCCATGTCTGGAAATGAGACAATTTTTAAAGGGGAAAATAATTCTATAATATTATTTTTTTAAACGTAAGAAAAAGAGACAATATTTATAGTTATTTGCCATTTATAGTCTTTTTTTTTTACAGTCATAGCTTTAACTACGTTCCTTTGCCTTACGTCATGGTGTAGATAGGAAGAGAAATAGAGTAGGAGTCATCTTGAAAGAAGAACATGTGAATAGGTTTGTGGAGTCGAAGAGAGCGTCAGATGGAATTGTGAGTTTATAGTTGGAAATCAAAGGGGAGAATGTAGCTAGAGAGCACTGGAAGTTAATCTGTAGCATGACTTTCAAAGTCAAGAAGAGGAGGAGAGTGAAGGCAGCGATTAAATGGTTGAAGTTGAAGGAAAGATGTTGCACAGAGTTCAGGGAGGAGCTGAGTAAAAAGTGAAGAATTGCCAAATGACTGGGAAAGTACAGCAGAAACGGTGGGGGAAACTGTCAAGAAAGAAAATCCTCTGAACAGAAAAAAGAAGACAAGAAAATTTGATGGTGGAATGAAGAACTGCAGGCATTCAAAGTAATATCTTAGCAAAGCAAAAGTAGGATTGTCCGAGAAAGTAGACAGGAGTACTCGAAGGCAAGTCATACAGCAAAGAGAGAAGTGGCAAAGACAAAAGAAAGAGCATATAGTGAGTTGAATGTGAGGCTGAACACTAAGGACGGAGAAAACGACTTGTAGTGATTGGCTGGATAGTTTATGTTAAATAGAACAAGCTCATTTTCTAATTAAGTCTCTAAGGAAATTATTTATTGATGCAACAGATCTCTGGATCTCCCCTAAAGGCACTGCACATCCAGTTTGGATTTAACTAGAAGGGATATTAAATATTAATGAAACCACAATTCTTTGACAATAAATTCATGAACCCTAAGAAGTTTAGAAAGAGCTTGTTGAATTTGACCATGGTATTGTAACAGTTTGGGAATTTCTTTCTTTCCTCCTTGATGTTCTACGAAAATTCCAACAAAAAGTGGTATTATTGCAAAGTGGAAGCAACTATGAATGGGAGGCCATGTAGACTTACAGAGTTACTGAGTGTTGATGTAGTGCTGTGCGATACTACAAATTTTGGTATCCATACCAAACACACCTGAGCATCCAGCACAGGACACTGGGGAACCACCAATGCACCAGTGGGTGGGGGCTTGAGGCACTGGCAGGGAGTGCGGCCCAACACCTGGAGGATCCTGAAATGTTCTAAGGGGAGTCTAAGACTTGACCTGACACATAGACATACATGACACAGACGACCCTCTGCCAGACAACGGTTGGCGTTAGCGGGAACAGCCAGAGGCCCACGATGTCCGGAGGAACTCACTCGCCTGGTGGAGCGCTGCAGCGAGGGCCCCCTGGCCGAGCTCTGGGTGTGCAGCGCCAGCAGCTAGAGCCACAGCAGCTGAGATTTTCTTTTTTTCTTTTTTTTGTAGTTAGGGGCTAGGCAGCATCTAGGGAGGCTGCCAAGACAGGCTCCCACATGCGATCACAATTGCCACACACACACTCTCACACAGTACCACACGTAGGTACATGTGCAATATGTAACAGAGTAGAGAGATAGGCTCAAAATGATAAAGAACTACTGTTGCTCTCTTATTAGGGAGTTTTTCTTTCGTTACAGGAAATGCTTTACATGCTTTAGGCGAGGTTGCTGTCAACCTTGCAAGTTCACAGTGCAGACTCTCCAGTCACTATTCTGTGACTTTAGCATATGAATAGGGAGCATTTTAACAAACAGTCTGATTCAATCTTGGAAATAACTTTGCATTACTTTTATTAATTATTAAAAAGAGAAAATGTTTGTATAGATGACATTTACCAGTCGTTAAATTACTAATTCGCTTGTTATCCTTAATTCTCTAATGTCCAAGTCAGTGATGAGCCCAATAATAAACATAAGTCTATCAGAATATGTATGTTAAAGTTTTCACCTACGACAAAGACAGCGAGGACTGTTATTATTATATTTATTTATTTTACAGCAGTCAGCTGTTCCTTGTCTTGCTTCTGTTACGCACACCAGAGAGTACACATTGAACAAAGAATAGACACTCAAAAAAAGGCCTTGAAACAGCCCCACAGGGACACTGTTTGTGGTAAATGTAACACATTGGTTCAGTATAGACTAATGATTTACTACGGACGTATTATTCCGTGAGTAGATCCAGCATGAGCAGCAACATTAAGACGGTTGATTAGTGTCTAAAAATGATGACTAAAACTTTTAGTAATGAAGACTTGTATTTGTAAAGGAGTATTTTAGAATGGATTGAAATAATCCAAATAATCTTCCACCATTAGTTGCAGTGGGCGAGAAAGATACGAGACAGACATTTCAAGATTTTGCAAATATTTTCATGTTAACCACTTGCATTTGTGACATAAGTGTGAGGACTCAGGGCTGTGTGTCGGACAGGGTCGTCTGCAGTACGGGGGCCCCACAGGGAACGGTTCTGGCTCCGTTCCTCTTCACCATCTACACTGCTGACTTCTCCCACAATTCCACCCAGTGCTTCCTGCAGAAGTTCTCTGATGACTCTGCAATAGTCGGCCTCATCACTGATGGGGACGACAAGGAGTACAGAGGTCTGACCCAAGACTTTGTGGACTGGTGCCAGCTGAACTACCTCCAGATCAACGCCAGTAAAACCAAGGAACTGGTGGTAGACTTCCGCAGGCACAAGCATCCTCCACTTCAACCACTGAACATCCAAGGTATGGACATTGAGGCTGTGGACAGCTACAGGTACCTTGGTGTTCATCTGAACAATAGACTGGACTGGACTCATAACTCAGACGCCCTCTACAGGAAAGGGCAGAGCAGGCTGTACCTGCTGCGGAGACTCAGGTCGTTTGGAGTGGAGGGCCCACTCCTGAAGACCTTCTATGACTCTGTGGTGGCTTCTGCTATCTTTTATGGTGTGGTCTGCTGGGGCGGCAGCATCTCTGCTGGGGACAGGAAGAGACTGAACAGGGTGATCCGAAGGGCCAGCTCTGTTCTTGGACCCAGTGGAGGTGGTGAGTGACAGGAGAACGGCGGCTAAGCTGTCATCCCTGATGGACAACATCTCCCACCCCATGCAGCAGACTGTGACAGCACTGAGCAGCTCCTTCAGTGGGAGACTGCGGCACCCACGGTGTGGGACGGAGAGATTTCGCAGGTCTTTCCTCCCCACTGCTGTCAGACTCCACAACAAAGACTTTAACTGATCAAGCACACACATCCATACATATGCAATAATACTAAGTGCAATAATCCTTTCTGTCATCGTTGTATTTTTACTCAGTTGTATATAGTATTTGTATTCTATTTTTATCTTATTGTATATTTATTTTATTCTATTGTATATAGTATTTTATTTTATTTTATTCTATTCTGTACAGTTGTGTACTGTATTTATTCTTATTGTATTCTAATTTTTGCCTCATAACTTTTGCACTGTCCACTCCTGCTGTGACAAAACAAATTTCCCACGTGTGGGACTAATAAAGGTTATCTTATCTTATCTTATCTTATCTTATCTTATCTTATAAAAGAAACCTATTTTGTGAAAAACTAGTGAGGAGTTTTCTTTACATTAAAACATATTTGCTGTTAAAAATGATTATGACTGATATACTAAGCACTAGCAGAAGGTTTACCAATGGTCCCACACACACACACACGTACCGCTTACTTGAAGGTATCCATTAGAAAAGGGCTTTTAAAATCTCACAGTCGTAAGCACTTAAAACCATAGTGACTCTGTAGTTTGGATAAAGCACTTTAATAGCAGATGAATATTAGAAAGAAGACATGGCAATGCATGACAACAGTTAGTGTGTTACTTACATGAGCAACATTTGACACTCAGATTAAACTCAAAATTTGATATGTTTCTCTTCAAAAGCACTCTTCCCTGACACAACACTCAAGATTTCAAAAATAAAATCCCTTCCCTGGTATTGCAATTAAATAAATACCTAACACAAGCTAATGTAAGGAGCTGAGCTGGGCACTTCATTTGACCAGAAAAGAATCAATCACTCAAAACACATTTATGATAATGTTGTCATTCATTTCTTATATCAGGTCAGTTGACAAACCCCATTTCCCATCCTCATGCATGCCTTAAGAGTTATACACCATGGCAGACAGATAAATCTGATATATATCCAGTATATGTTTACATACATGTTACAGTATGTTAGTTGGCAAGTTGATCGATTTACGGTCCAGAAAGTCGAGCAAAGCTTGAATGTATAGCTTTATTACTGTACGCAACAATACTTTCAAACAACAAACATACAAAGAGTTAACTCTCTAGCTGAGAAGATATAATACAGTTAGAGTATTGACTTTAAAATCAAACAAAACCTCTCTTGTTCAGCTTACGTCTGCTGCAGTTATGTGAAGCTTAGTCTGCAAGGATTTATTTTGTTCAAAAAAAAAAAGAAAAAAGATGAATCTCTCAGCTGCATCCTCCTGACCGGTTCAATGATCCTTTTCAGAAGTCAAAAATAGCTTATAAAAATAATTGTATTTGTTTTGTTTTTTTCATGTGAGTGCACGTCACCCTAGCAATGCAGCATGTTTGACATGTTTGTACACCCTGAAACCTTCTGTATTCTACCCCTCCTTTTCTTCCTCTCGCTGACTGTGATTCAGAGTTGTGGCTGCTATCCAGCCCCTGGCTACTCTATCTGGGCTGATTTATGAGAGGCTTGCGTGAGATATGGAGCCACATTCAAATGTACCAGAGCACGCATATCAAAACTATGTAGCCAACTTCTCTGATTGAATAGAACAAGAAGGAAAACCAAAAACAAAAGATGATGAGGTGGTTTTTGACAGTTTTGAAGTAAAACATCACATATTTTTTGTTTTTTTTTTATCCCTGTCTTTGACCTTGACATGCTTGAACAGTAAATGTCTACAGTCTCTTCACTGTCCTAATGTAATGGCAAGGGTGTAAAAATGAACTGTCTTGAATATGTAACAGTAACCTATTGCAAGGAGCAGACACAGCAAGAGAGAAAAGGCAGCGCAGCAAACAGGTGATATGTGGAAAGAGACAAGATGGCAAAACCTCACAAAGAGAAAACAAACTCTGTACAGAAACAGAAACAAGTCAATACTGAGATTAAAAGAAGGTGCACATAAAACATTCCAAACCACAGAAACCTGGAGGAAGGCCTGCATGAGAATTGGAAAAAGCTGTTGTTTTTTTATGGAGTATGAAAGCACTGGCATATGGGAGGGTCAGGGGTCGATGCAAAAACCACATAGGAGGCAAGGAGCATCAGCACAGGCCATGCAAACACAGCTCCTCAATCTCCATAAGGTTGTCAGTCAAACATTTGGACCACACTGCATACAAAAAGCTATAGATGCCCGCCGCAGCTTTGTGAAACTGTGCCCTCGCAGGGTTCCTCTGTGGCTTCACAGGCATGGCGTTTTAGAGGTGGAAAGTAGGAAGAAGGAGTATCACGGTGGTGCATATATAGATATTTCCGATGGGGCTTTTTTTGTATTTTGTTTTCTTCCCGATACTTTTTGAGATTTTGTTTAGCATTGTTTTTCTGTCTAAAAAAGGCGTGCCTTCTTCTTCATGTCATTCTTCTTCCAGAGAGCCAGGCGGTCAAACTGCTCCAGGGTCATGCCGAACACTTGGTGAAAGTCCTCTGGAGATAGATGTCTCTGGATTAGGAAATTGTGGCAGAAAAAACATTGTTATTTAGAGTGGACAACAGTAATACCAGCAGCTTCTTGTGAACCTTATAACCAAAGGAAACACTGGTGGTGGTTGGCGTTTTAATGATAAAGAAGCAAAGTGGGTGACAAGATGTTCAGACATATTGACCACAACTGTACTTTTATTTATTTTGTACCATAAAGATCTTTAAACTCAGCAAAATAGTTGTCATATATTTGTTTTTCATCAACAGTTTCTTCCATTTGCACACTTTCTCTAAAATTATAAACTTTTTCTTTCAGAACGATACTGAAAAACTAGTTCATGCATATATTACTTCTAGCCTAGTGTATTCTATTCATTTATATCAAGATGTCCTAAAACTCCTTGAAAAGCCTTCAGTTGATCCTGCAGTAAGAGGACTGACAGGAACTAGAAAAAAAGCAGATTCTAACCATTTCGACTTCTCCTTATTGGCTCCCTGTTAAATCCAGAATTGTATTTAACCTCCTAGGACCTGGCGTCCACATATGTGAACATCACATTTTGGGTTATTTAGACCAAAATACTTAACCTTTCTCTACAGGGGCCTAATATCCACTTATGCGGACACTATACTGCTACTGTTCTATTGAAATTTTGAATGAATATCCTCATATGTGGCTCTGATTTTTCGTAGAAACAAAATTTAGGTAAAAAAAAAAATCTGGTAATTCGTTGTTTTTACATTCAACAGGTCCCAATCAGCCCAAATATCAAAGAGAAATTAATAATGCATGCCATGGAAGAGTTCGGGTCTTAGGAGGTTAAAATCACATAAAAAGTCTTGAATAATGAGAATAATCATCTTATCTTAAAGACCTTATAGTATCAATCATTCATTCTCAGACTGCAGAATTGTGGTTCAAAGGATATCTAAAAGTAGAATGGGACGCAGAGTCTTCTGCTTTCAGGTCTCTCTTCAGTGAAACTAGCTTCCAGTTGGGATCCAGTAAACAGACACCCTCTCTACTTTTAAAATTAGGCTTCAAACTTTCCTTTTTGCTGAAGCATATAGTTAGGGCCGGATCAGGTGACCCTGAATCCTCCCTTAGTTATGCTGTAATAGGTGTAGGCTGTTGGGTGACTCCCATGATGACCTTTTTTCACTTCCTACAAAAAAATAGAGTAACCTGTGTTGCTTGAACACATGTATCATTCAGAATTAAGGGTGCCTTCACAGCAGTGCAAGCTATGCAATGTGCTGCCATTGAGCTGCTCAAACTGATTAATCAATAGAACAATAAATTAATTTCTAACTGAAGCAGTACTATCTCTGGATCTTGGCCAGCATAATTTTTATTAATCTGTATCAGCTTCATGTCTAAGCCTGGACGCATATATTAGATGGACATCCTGACATGTCTGTGTTGTGCACACACAGTAAACAGGCATAATATTGCCTTCTGTCTTGATGTTTAATACAGTATTTTGAATTTTATCCCTTATAAGTTCTTCCAACCAAAACTCCTATCCTAAAACCTCATGTTGCCAACACTCACTAAGTTCTCTCTAAAAAACAGACACAAAAAAAGCGTAACAAAAACTTGCATGGCATTGATTTAAACCCAGAAACAGAGCGTAGGTAGCTTTAATATAAAATGTTTCCTGCACTGTGCACTGCAGGTGTGTGTTTTTTGTGATCAAACGGTAAATGGCCTGTATTTGTATAGCGCTTTTCTAGTCCCTAAGGACCCCAAAACGCTTTACACAACCAGTCATCCACCCACTGGCAAGCTACATTGTAGCCACAGCCACCCTGGGGCGCACTGACAGAGGCGAGGCTGCCGGACACTGGCGCCAAGTGTCTTGCCCAAGGACACAACGGCCGAGACTGTCCTAGCTGAGCTCGAACCAGCAATCTTCCGATTACAAGGCGAACTCCCAACTCTTGAACCACGATCGCCAACTATCAAGAGCTAGGTAAAGCTATTTCTGTGAAACAGCCAATCCCCTGGTTTATATCAGCAAACAGAAGGTTTGGTTTTCACCCCGAGGTAAAAATGTTCAGGTGCCTTAAATTTTTCACCTGCCAAATTGACAGGATAATGACACTGGTGGTATGAAAAAGGAGGATACTCTTCCCCATTTCATATCACAGTGTGTAACTGTAAAACCAATGACTCATGCCATTCAGTATGTTACACAACATGTTTTCTGTTAGCTGTCAGTAGCAAAACACCTGGTGTGACATCACTGAATGGTATTCTGCTAAAGAGGTTGAATCCAAAGACTTTCAGCTTTAATTCAACAACTTTAACACAAGTTTTGCTTCAACTGTTTCAAAATTACAGCCATTTTATACACATTCCCCCATTTCCAGAGGCTCAAGAGTAGCTGGACAACTGCAAGTAGTTTAATGGCCAAGTGAGGCCTATTTCCTTGTAATTGTATAACAAGATCGTATAATCTGGAGATTATGATGAGAATTGTATTTTGTAGCTTTTTGCTGAAATGTCAGTATGAGGTCCAAAGAAATGATTATGATGAAAGAGATGGAAGTTATCTTTTGGTGAAAAAACCAAATTCCACCTCTCAGAGAGGCTGCAAAAACTTTGGTTTTTAGAAAACATGAAGAAAAGAGAGAAACAGCTCATGACCTGAAACATACCACGTGATCTGTCAAACACAGTGGAGGTTATGGCATAGCCATGTATAGCTGCCAATGGAACCAGGAAATAGTATTTATTGATGACATGACTGCTGATAGAAGTAGCCAGATTATTCTGAGGTGTATAGGACTACACTCTCTGCCCAAGGATACTCTGGCATTTATACTGGAGCAGCATGAGATCAAACCAGACACCTTCCAATTACTGGCTGACCTACCTCCTGGGCTATAGCCACTCCAACATGGACCTAACTGTGCGGGTTTACACTTTAACGGGCATCCTTACAGAGGGTCACACACTAGCTAAATAACAGAGTCATCAGTGTTTATCCAGATAATACATGAGCAAATATATCTGGAGGCCTATTTGGGGTTGGCTTTGGCTTAGGAGGTGAAGTGAGTCGTCTGCTATTTGGAAGGTCAGTGGCTCGATGCCCCAGCTCCTCCAGTCTGCATTCTTCAGTTATGAGTGCTTAGGCATAAAAAAAAAAGACTTGCATGAATGTGTGGGTGAATTAGCTTTGAGTGCCCAAATGGAAAAGTGCTACTATCCATTTATTTACTATTTCAAAGAACTTGGAACTCCTTTTTCTTGCATTTCTATAATTTTTATATAGCCTGGACTTCAGTTTGTGCTCCTAAATTTACGATTTCCGTGGCACAAGAACTACATGCGGTGTGTACTTACATCTTTTACTTTTCATTAAGACTACAAGCAAAGTTAAATTAAATCAAAATAAATTTAAAGCAATTAAAAACCTGTCAGTTTGAGGTGTTGCATGGGTCAGGTAGCTTAATTGACCTAATCACAACAGGCTTATTGATGTGAGTTTGAGCCTTTAATTATGTGCAATATTTTTGTTAAATATATTTAACCTCCTAGGACCTGGCGTCCACATATGTGGACATCACATTTTGGGTTATTTAGACTAAAATACTCAATTTTGCTCTACACGGGCCTGATATCTACTTACGAGGACATTGTAGTGCTACTGTTTAATGAACATTTTAGATGAATATCCTCATATGTGGCTCTTATTTTTCTTAAAAACAAAAATAAGGTAAAAAAAAAATCTGGTAATTCTTTGTTTTTACATTCATCGGGCCCCAATCAGCCCAAATATCACAGAGAAATTAATAATGCATGTCGTGGAAGAGTTCGGGTCTTAGGAGGTTAAAGAAAGAACATTAATATTCTTTACAATGATTCTCTGTATTTTCAGAAATAAATAAATGGAAAATACTTTAAATATTTGGCTACAATAATAGTAAAAGGTACTTAATATAGCAACCCAAGCTTCAAGAGCGACTAGCCGAAAAGACACATTTTACAGGCAGTGTATGGTTTAAACGTGCATAAGAATAGTTTTCTTTGTTTTTTTTCCCTTTTCACTTTTATATGTTTCCATCATATAAAAATTGACTTTTTAGCTGCTGATTAGTATGGCTAAACCTAAAACAGTTAGGGGTCAAGGATCAGTGGTGGGTAAAACGCAGGTCAAACAGTTTCTCTTCTGCACACACTTTTGACAATAGGACTCCAGTCTGGTATTTCCAACCACAGAGGGAATCTCTTGAGTATCCTCAGTAACCTCAATATGGTCAGACTCCACTTGGGACAATATTTCTGTTAACTGAAAGCCTCACAGTGAACTCTCATAGTGGGGTTACTGAAGACTGAAATGTTTCAGAGGATGTTTTTTAGACAAAACCTCTCTTCCGAGGACTGCAAAACATGAGCTCTGCACCACAACACAAACCACAATTGGATTTTTTTTAAATGGGTTCTTTTAGAGACAAAAACAGTTCATTTTTTTCAGCTGCTCAAACTTAATGAAAGTTTTGAATCTTTAAATGGGTTGTGTAATAATAACAGCAGCAGGAAATTGGTTATTCTGGGACATTAAGTCCAATTTCACTTTATTTCTTTATTATAGTTATAGGACATATATGTGTGTTAAACTTGCTGTGACCTGGCACCAAATTAAATTAAACTACTGCAAATTATACTTATATTTCTCATAAAATCCCCAGATGTACTCTACTATGCAGATTATTTCTTTAACTTGAAGAATTTTCTTGCAGAGGCCAAATAAATAAAGACTTCCATTACATTTATATATAAATGCTGAAGATGTCTTTTTAAAAATCTAAACATTAATAAACCGATGTTGCAGATCTGTCTCCTCTGGTTTCTGATTTTTCACCAGATTTTAAAACCTATCAGCAGCCACAAAATCAAGGTCGGACTGTGCATGTCATTCGTCTTTTTCTCAGCCATACTGGCTCTGGCTTTGGCAGAGTGTTAATGACAGGCATGGCATGTTTGTTTCAAAGATTCATTTGTTTAATTCATCAGTCTTTATGTGTCTCTGTAGTAGTGTTCTGCTTCCTAGTTACCAAAAATAAAAAAAATATAGGTTGATGTTTAAAAAAAAAATCAAGAAAGAGGCATATATCCCTATATTCCACTATTTCACAGATTTCTGTCTGCAGACATAGACTGTATATAAAACAAGACCTTAACCTGTTTCTAAAAGTCATCACTGGGGATGTGCCCAGCCCTAACCGTATGTTTTAGAGAAAAGCAAAAAATTACTATTTTAGAAAAAGTATAACTAGTTTTTCTTCTGTGTCAATTACAACAATTACTTACTTTGTCTTGGAGAACAGTTTTACTCTCTGAGGTCTATATCATCACTGATAAAGACTCTAACCTTCATCCCTATCATTCTAATGGACACAAATCAAAATCTACACATATTTTTTTCCCCAAAAGAGTAGTTTTTGGTTGTCTAAAAGAGGGTTAGTGTGAGTGTTTGAAGCTAGGATTTAGGTAATTATTGATCATGACTCGGACTCCAAAGAAGTAAATAAATACAATTATGTATCCTGATAGCAAATACACACACTTCATTTACCGTAAGTTACATTTTACTTCACTTCACTTCTAAGCGCCTTTTGTATTTTAGCATACAATGTGTATACTAAGAGAAATCCCAAAATAGTTTATTTATTGTTTATTCACCACTTAAGTGATTGAAGATGGCACCTCTATAAGCTTTTGCTGATACTTTTATCCCAATGGCTGAGCTGCCTAGCTCCTACCCAAACCACAAATTCTTGACTTGACAAAATTCTGTAAGCCAAAATTTCATATTTTCTCAGGTTTGTTAACGACCTACGGATAGAAGGAGGGAAACAACAGAGGGGAAAGTAAGATTAGAGCTCACCTCCAGTCTGGTGCGGTCTACATCTCTGGGAAGCTTCACTTTCACTCTATGCGTCACTGCCAGCATTTCATAAGGGTAGACCTGGCAACACAAAGTAAGCATTGTGGGAGATTTATTAGGGAATACAATTATAATCCAATGTCCTAACAGTGCTGCCAAGAATATGAAAGTATATTTGCAAAGTGGGAGCAAACTCTTACCTTGTACTCTGAGGAGGGAAAAGACAGAGACAGAAGACATTACTCTGGTGGAACAGTTATCTTTTATTTGAATTCAGAGCTATTATAAAAGCTAGCATAAGTGAGCTTAAAAATAAATTACACTTGCGAACCCAAATCTCTTCAAAAATATTGGGTTTCAAAGGCGTCAAAAAGCATTAGAAATGGTCGCTCTGCTCACACACACAGACTGTTAAGAGGTTGGAATACTTTCAACTCAATCTTTGCCTCAGATACAGCCAAGACCGTACACGCACGCACTGGTAAACACACAGCACTAATTTTTCGAGCTGGAAAAATGACATCATCCTTCCTCGCTCTTACTTCTTGTAACTGATCTGGAGCCAAAGCAACAGGGCTCTGCATGCTTGATCGCAACATATATGTAATGTTATCAGGCATTGTAAAAATAACCTTGATCTGACTCATAGAAAGATGATATGGTCCATTTAGTGTCATTTTATAGCTTGGCTAATATTTTTTAGAAGGAAACATTCAGTTTTGGGGATGGAGCCTGTGAGATTTTGCAACAGTGAATTAGCAACGTGAAAACTGCATTTAAAACAATCAGATAACGCGCATTTAGTAGGGTTAGGTTAATTGGTTAACTTGTGAATAGTGATTGTCTGGCTGTCTGTATTAGCCCTGCAACAGACCCTGTTCAGGGTGTGACCTGCCTCTTGCCCTATGGAGGATGGGATAGGCTCCAAACAACCCCCACGTCCACTGTATCCACCTACATGCTGTTCTCATGTAAGAGAACAACTACAATACCGAAATTCTATTTTAGGTGAATCATCTAGTAATCAGATGACACTTCCTTAACACCTTTATTTAAAAAGTTTTTAAATTCCCAAAGCCAGGCTGTATTCAAAAGCAGATTTACAAGTTAATGAATGCACTCTTTACAGGAAAGAAGATTTTGAATTTATTTCTAAATTAGTCCTCAAAGTTAAAATAGCAAGTTTCAGCTTCACTCAGATGTTATTAACTGTCAAAAACA
This sequence comes from Haplochromis burtoni, assembly GCF_018398535.1. Lineage (NCBI taxonomy): Eukaryota > Metazoa > Chordata > Actinopteri > Cichliformes > Cichlidae > Haplochromis > Haplochromis burtoni. The sequence continues at coordinate 269,429 of NW_024582957.1, read as the reverse complement.
GGGAAAATAAATTTTCATAAATTTGCCAGGATGACTCGCTGGTTGTTTTTTTCAAGCAAAACTCAGATAATTTATGTGGTTCCCCAAACTTAGAGGATAGAAAGCATATTAAACGTGTTAATGAACAGACTGAGAATACCAACAGAGACCAAGAGACACCTTGGTATTTTCCATGCTGATGCTAAGCTAGCCCTAGACTGTAAAGAGGATGTTGAGCTGTAGCCTGGTCAGAATGAGTAAGGTGAGAAAGGTGAGAGAACTGTCATACTACTAACCCCTTCCAGTATGGTAGTCTTGGTTGGTATATGATCGTGCATGGTTAAAAAAGACACTATAGACTGCACTGGGTGTAATGTGCTATGCTGTATATGAGTGTTTTGCTGATAAAACCTTTAAAAACTTGATGAGAACTGAAGATACATGTCCGCTCTCACCTCTCATGCCTCCCCAGCTCTGGGAGTCTGGGTCCACTTCATCCTCCATCATCTCAGCAGCCTGCGGGCACACACACATTAAACAAACACAGAGTTAGACCATAATTCAGATATTCTGTGTCATTCCGCCAAGAACACTGCTGCTCTTTATCAAAGCAAGGGTTCATCTGAAAGCCTTTTAGTAAAAGCTGTTGCCCTTGATTTGCTCACATTCTTTCAGAGTTAGCAACGGGAAGTGGATGTGACACGTCTGATAGGGAGTTTGGATTACATTGCTCAGAGAGACTGAAAGCCAACTGATGAGACAAGGAGGGACCGATATTGTAAAGTCTCTGCTGTTTGTCCAGTAATCCATTTTCTAGTGTTAAAACTAGTGAAAAACAAATACTATTCTTTAAAATAAGAAAAATAATTTTTGAAAATAAATCGGTATTCATGGAGCTGAACTGGCAGGGATATTGATATACGATATACACATAAGTGGTAACTGGTGTGAAATGTGAGTGTGAATGGTTGTCTATCTCACTGTAGTAGCCCTGCAACACACAAGCTAAGGGCAGACCACACCATCTAACATCTGACACAAGTAACTAGTTAATTAGCTATCTTGCCTGCCAGGAAGCTAATGGTTCCATGTTAAATTTGTCTCCATGCAACAACATGAAATGCAATATATGCCCTACCATCATGCTTGCAAAGTGGAAAAATATGGTATGGTAGCTAGAAAACTAATATACAGTGTACAGAGAATTTCTTGGTGTCTGTAACTAAACCAAGAGTCAGCCTAAACATCTGAGAAATCAAGCCAAGACAGTATTGCTTGAAGTATCTGGCAGTTCCTAAAATGACCAATTGAGACTCGCTCCAAAGCACAAAGTCTTAAAACTATCATTTAGGAATTATGGTCCAAGGAAAGAGACAAGCAGCCCAAGCATTTACTCAGCCTCTAAAGGTTCCCACCCTGATCTCATTGGGATGTGCCGTAAGACGCCTAATCTATCACTATTAGCTCCCTTGGTACCAGACATCAAAGGTCAACCTCTCCAGGTCTCAAGTTCATTCCTCAACAAGTCAGATCTATTTAGCTACATAAGTAGTGTCCACATAATATTTGGCATGTAGCTTAGTTAAAGATCAGTCTTTTGTCTCATAAAAAACTCTACAGAGGAATATAAAAGCTATATTCCCATAATGCAACGTACAGATGCCAAGATGCTTCTATCTTGCCAGGATATTGAAACTCCTTGGATGCTTTGCATTAGCTTACTATGGTCTGTCAAAGATGATTAGAGTATGACAGGTAACTATTAAATATTCAGTATTGGAATTCCTATCCTCTCTCCTGAATGCTTTGATATCATGAAATCTTTCCTACTTATGTGTCACCTCTTTTATGTGCATTATGTTCCCGAGAGAGGTTTGTGTACAGTGAGCATTGTATCCCAGCTGTTCTCTACCAACAAGACGATATCATCATCAGAACAAACTTCATTGCCATTCTGTGATCCTGGGGTCACTAGTCTGTGTTAATGGTGTTATTACTACCATTGGCTGTTTATGCAACTGCAGGTAGTTCAGGTTTACCATCCCCAAGAGCCTCAACTACCTTTATTTCTGAGCTATCCGGTTATTCAGTCTGACGTCACTAGCCGTGTCTGGGCCTAAACCTGCTGCAGTCCATATACAGTGGGGCAAAAAAGTATTTAGTCAGCCACCGATTGTGCAAGTTCCCCCACTTAAAATGATGACAGAGGTCAGTAATTTGCACCAGAGGTACACTTCAACTGTGAGAGACAGAATGTGAAAAAAAAATCCATGAATCCACATGGTAGGATTTGTAAAGAATTTATTCGTAAATCAGGGTGGAAAATAAGTATTTGGTCACCTCAAACAAGGAAAATCTCTGGCTCTCACAGACCTGTAACGTCTTCTGTAAGAAGCTTTTCTGTCCCCCACTCGTTACCTGTATGAATGGCACCTGTTTGAACTCATCATCTGTATAAAAGACACCTGTCCACAGCCTCAAACAGTCAGACTCCAAACTCCGCCATGGCCAAGACCAAAGAGCTTTCGAAGGACACCAGGAAAAGTATTGTAGACCTGCACCAGACTGGGAAGAGTGAATCTACAATAGGCAAGCAGCTTGGTGTGAAAAAATCAACTGTGGGAGCAATCATCAGAAAATGGAAGACATACAAGACCACTGATAATCTCCCTCGATCTGGGGCTCCACGCAAGATCTCATCCCGTGGGGTCAAAATGATCATGAGAACGGTGAGCAAAGATCCCAGAACCACACGGGGGGACCTGGTGAATGACCTGCAGAGAGCTGGGACCAAAGTAACAAAGGTCACCATCAGTAACACACTACAACGGCAGGGAATCAAATCCCGCAGTGCCAGACGTGTTCCGCTGCTGAAGCCAGTGCATGTCCAGGCCCGTCTGAAGTTTGCCAGAGAGCACATGGATGATACAGCAGAGGATTGGGAGAATGTCATGTGGTCAGATGAAACCAAAGTAGAACTTTTTGGTATAAACTCAACTCGTCGTGTTTGGAGGAAGAAGAATACTGAGTTGCATCCCAAGAACACCATACCTACTGTGAAGCATGGGGGTGGAAACATCATGCTATGGGGCTGTTTTTCTGCCAAGGGGACAGGACGACTGATCTCGTGTTAAGGACAGAATGAATGGGGCCATGTATCGTGAGATTTTGAGCCAAAACCTCCTTCCATCAGTGAGAACTTTGAAGATGAAACAGGCGAGGTCTCCAAGCATATCAAACATTTGAAAGTCCTGGAGTGGCCTAGCCAGTCTCCAGACCTCAACCCCATAGAAAATCTGTGGCGGGAGTTGAAAGTCCGTGTTGCTCGGCGACAGCCCCAAAACATCACTGCTCTCGAGAAGATCTGCATGGAGGAATGGGCCAAAATACCAGCTACTGTGTGTGCAAACCTGGTAAAGACCTATAGTAAACGTTTGACCTCTGTTATTGCCAACAAAGGTTATGTTACAAAGTATTGAGTTGTATTTTTGTTATTGACCAAATACTTATTTTCCACCCTGATTTACGAATAAATTCTTTACAAATCCTACCATGTGGATTCATGGATTTTTTTTTTCACATTCTGTCTCTCACAGTTGAAGTGTACCTCTGGTGCAAATTACTGACCTCTGTCATCATTTTAGGTGGGGGAACTTGCACAATCGGTGGCTGACTAAATACTTTTTTGCCCCTGTATACGATCACTATGGCATTACTGAGAGTTGAAAAACTGTCTAAAGTCTTTCATCTTTAATAAAATGATCAGCGTTCTGCTCTACCAGGTGTAACAATTGAGTTTAACATCCAGGCATCCATGAAAACGGAATTTATGACATTTAACGGAGTTAGAAGTTAGCAGGAAGTTAGCTCGCTAGCTTCTATCTAAATACAATATAGCATGTCCTGACTGCGGGGTTTTGGAAACAAATTAAAACGTACAGCTCTGTATCACTTCCAACATAAATGAAGACAGAAAACTAAACAGCAGTGACGTTTGTAGGGTTACTGAAGTTTGGCTAGCTGGTATATAATGATGTGCTACGTGACCGCTAGCGACACAGCTATGTTAGCATAATATAAACAAGCTAACTTTTTTTCCACTCGATAAAAGTTAACGTGAGTGTTCTCGGTGGTCAGGAACAAATGTAATCGCATGGCAGGATGCTGTAAAAGGACCAAACTTCAGCCAGGAGAACAACTGAGATAATCCATCCACAATACGAGGTTAGTCATTCATATACTGCTGCATGGGCTGGGCTGTAGTTACATCCTAAGGTTTTAAAAACTGAGCTTAAATAAATGATTAGCGGTAATAAAAGCCGAGGGAGGTCAACAGTGATCACTGACTGTTTTAGGAGCTTTTTGAGATTAAATAGAAGAAAATACATAACATTAAACATGTTAACAACACAAAAGCCATATTAAACGCAGACTACTTTAGACCCGGAAGTAGGATTCGTCACGTCATCACTTAATAATCGGATTCTTTGTCCCTTGTGTCCCTCTACACTCCTTGGGGATTGTCCATACTGACTCTCACAGCTCCCCCTTTTCTGCAGAATTTTTGTTACTGTTAGACTGCTTCAACATCACTCAGCATGTTAAAGACACCACGCTCGGACCAGAGGTAACTTCGTCAGACTTGCACTGTTGTTAACCCTGCCAGCTGCAATCATCATGCATTTTTTTCTCTGTTCTTATAACTCTGTGCAGGCAGTGTGTCAAGCGTACCATCTCATCCAAGTCTCTTTATACATCTGGCCTCACTGTGCACCACTAAACTCTCCAATCAGCCGATGATAGTAAGTCTCATTCACTTGATTGTACTTGTAGCACACTAGATCCACCATGTTAACAATAATTTCAGCATGTGAAAAATAGTTCAATATAGTTTGCCATGACTCTATTGTGGCTCTTGAGCTTTCATTTCCTCTTCTGTTCTGTTTTGTCTGCCTGTCCTCTATCCATCAACAAACATCGAGGGAGAGCAGCTATATTGCATCAGTGGCTCATAGACTACCCCCAAAGTCCTAAATAAACCAGAGCACTGCCTGTGTGGACTGAATGGTACTGACTGGCCCTGTGAAATTTGATACCAAAGCTGTGGGGAAAGGGAGGTTGATTTTTAAGGTAGAGCAAAACATTTAAATGGTTTATATGCTACTCTGAGGTTTCCTGAGTTGATTAGTAGTGAGTGGGAGGCTATACAAGGCTGGAAAGTGTTGGTTTGATAGAGCCATGGTGTTATCACATAGAAATGGAGACCCTGAATGGGAAACAGCACCAGCTAGTGGTCTAAATGGCAAAAGCTGTCAGATCCAGACATCTATTTGTTCTATATTTGCTCAATTAAACTATAGTAGAAACAGGATGGCAACTTCATTGCAAGTAGGAGCCATTGTTGGTACTGATTTGAATGCATTTTTTCAAATCTGGTCACTGATCACAAGTAGTTGTGGTGACTGCAATGTGAAGTGTTTGCCAGGTTGCCTGGTAGAAGGCAAGTTGTCTCTAAACAACTATGCTCCGACTTGAGCCGACTGCAGTCAGTATCAGAACCATTGACAAGGTTTTGAAAATTACTGCTTTAATTTAAAAACACAAACAGAATTCCAACACGTTATAGTTAATCTGAGTCATTCTGTGCCAGTAAGCGCAGCTTGTCTGTTTTACCTCTCTTTGCCAGAGGGGACTTGAGTCAGCTGGTATTCCTACATACAAGCAAAGTCTGTCATTTCACAGTTACTGTCACTATTTGCGAAGGAAATTCTGTTTCAGATCTGTGAAAATTTCACTGATCACTGAACGTAAGTAGTTAATGTGAATTTGTGTGCATGAAATTTGCAACAGACGGTAAAATATTTGTGATTTTTGCTGATTTATCCCAGTCACCATAGTGAGGCACAAAAATAGCTTTGAAGACAGCAATGACTGCGAGTGGTCACAAACCTGGTCTCCATTTTCGAAGTAACCACTTGAAAGGCAACAAAACTGCAAGTGTATTGCACATTGCCACAGTAATTCTGGTCATGCTCCAGTCTCCAATCACTGTTTTCCCTAGTGCGACTGTAGCGTTAATGAAGCACCAAACTATGGTGAGGACATCTCATCTGTAAATGTGAATTGGTTTGGTGCTAGGCATTAACCGTTAACTGTTCAGTGTTCAGAGTTTCCAGTGCTAAGTCTCAGTAACACAGGTCCTGTTAAAAAATTAAACCTGACTTTCTTAGACACTTTTAAAATAAGATCTTTGGCTGATCTACCAAAGATCTGAGATTGTGCATCTTGGTGGCCATTCTATATCAGAATCTGTCTGCTCACCTTGTAGATGCCGTTTCTTCCATAGCCAGGTAAAGATGCAGACTTATTGTAAGGGAAATCTAAAAAAAAGCAAAGACAATTATTTTCATTTATGTCAGCTCTAGTTCAGCATCTGGCTTGTTAATAGATACTCACTAGGTTGGGAAGTGTCAGTGGGCAGACTGCAGGTTGATTTGCGGGGGTCGATGTCAATCTGACCATCAATCTCACTCTTCAAAATCATCCAACTGGTCCTCTACAAGGAGAAAGTAAGAGACAGAGAGAAAAGGACAGAAAGATGGAAAGAGGTGATGGATGATGGCAAAGTATGAGTTAGTAAATTAGTGAATGGATGTACAACATTTGTAAAGTTTAAGAAAATGACTTGAAGAGAGACAGATATGGAAAGACGGATAAAGACAGAAACTGTACACACAGACCCACCTTGCTATCCTCACCATCCTGCCAAGATGTTCTAGAAGCTGTAAAACAGTCAGATGTTACATGACGTGACAGTTAATGTGCTGGATTATCTCTCTCTCGGCTCCCTTGTGCTGCACTATTAACACCAATAGTAATCCCTGGACCCCTTGCATGACATCATCGGCCACAGAGAGCATCCACAGGGAGCTCCACAAGCACAATGTTACAAAAATGGAGAAAATTCATACTTTAACTAAAGGATTACACTGTACACCGTGGGACATTGGCTTGTTGGCCATCTACAAGTCTAGTCACCATAAAACTCTGTATGTATATCCCTTGTCTCACGAGGATAGATAGAAATGGCTAGATCTGACCCCCAAAAGCATTTCTTTTACATTTATAACCAGTTTGCTAAATGACAGATGACCATGAACTCTCCTGTGAATCATTACTGTGCCAGAAGAGAATCGTAATGTTGCTTTGACAATCTATCTTACTCAAGAACCAAACTTCAGCTTTCAAATTTATGTGTCAATGGCCAAGGGCAACAATTTCCTCTAAAGAATCAACTCTTTGTATTTGGTGAATTTAATTTTCCAGTCCTGTAGTTAATACTGAAATAAATAAACCGTCATCTGGAAGCAAAACACAAAGTGCAACATTATTTTATTACTTTTACTTATAAGTAATAGTATTGTTATATATTTATCCTTAATCTCTCTGTTAACGATTTCACAATTCTGAAAAAAGCAACGCCGAATAGCAAAACTTTCAACATGACCTCTGTCAGAAAGGGCTTGGGACCAATTGGCAACCTCCTGGCAATCACAGATTGCTTGGGAAAAATATCTATTGGAGAATAGTTAGTGGAGGCTGCTGTTAGAGACTCAAAAACAGGTGCAACACAAACCAGAATCAAAAGAACTTCGCAGTAAAAGTTAAAACTGTGACGCACAACTTTTACTCTAAAGGCAAACATTCTCTTTTTATTATTTGCGTCACACTTATTATCTCTGCGCTAGTGTTTTCATAAAATTTCATCTTGGTTGGCAGGGCCATAAAAGATGGTATCTAAGCCAGTGTGACTGAGGTCATAGTGAGGAACAGGCTAGTAGCTGTTTTATTAGAATGCATTGCAACACAAGACAATTTCAGGAGTATAGGCACTTGATAGCCCAATGCAGTGTTAATTAATGTACATCTTCAGGTTGTGGGGCCAAGAGAAACTAAAGCTTAAAATGTGTTGGTCACAGCCTTGTTGTAAACTTATCATATTAGCATGTGGAGCTATTTGTGATGTTTCTGACATACTGACATTATGATGTTAAGTGAATTCATACGCAAGAGTGTGTAAAACATTAAAACTTTAGAGATGACCCCTAAAAAATCTGGATCCAATTCCCACAAAGTAGGTGTAGCCCACTGAAAATGAACTTAAGCTAAAACACATCACACGTTTAAAGGCAGTTAGGAGATCAGTAAAGTTGTTTTTCTTTTTTTGGCAAACAGTACACTTTGTCAGTGATCTAATGTCTGCTTGAATGCTTCCAATCTAGCTGTCAAAAGCCAGCTCAGTTGATTTACATGTCACTGTTACTTGTTGATAGTGATGATGATATCCTTGTGTGGTAGTGGTGACATTAGCTCCTTGGAGTCCCGTGTTCATGCATTTTGGGTGACCCTGTGAAGTTAGACTAGATTTCTTAAAGTATGCAACATAGTCTAGAGTTACTAGAAGTGTAGACCAAAAATATAATTTAGGTACACAACACAATGATTAGGGTAGAGACACACAGAGACACGTCACCATACTAACCGAACAGACTAACACAACGTGATTCATGTGCCTGACCATTCACAGTGTACACACAGTTACAGCATCACCAATGAAACCAACCAATGAGCTGGTGGAATGAGTGCACACATGCAGGAACAGGATGAGCAAAAAACACCCATGGGCCCAAATCCCAAACAGCTCCACTCCCACATAGTTCGGATTAGGAAGATGAATAATCAATGTTTCACTGTGTGAGATATTGAAATTAGGGGTATTTCTAAAATTGGTAAAAAAAATAAATTATAACATTGTGAAACAATGTTACCTACAGACCCCAAACGAGAGAGAACCTGACATATACTGAACAATGTTGATTTAGCAAATGTGTATATATGTTTGATCGGGACTCCCCGATATTTAACCAGAGATGGGCAGTAACGTGTAACCCAATTACTTTTTTCAAGTAACGAGTAAAGTAAGGGTAAAGTAAGGGATTACTACTACTGTTACTTTCCCCTAAGCATGCTGCATTACTGCATCACTAAACTGAGTTTGTTTGTGAGAGTGTCTCATGACAATGATGCACGAACATGCAACGTCCGTGGTAACAGACGTGCGCAGATCAACAATGGAGTGCGTGGAAGTACTGATATTACTTTGAGTTTGATTTCGTGAAAAGTGACAAAAACATTAGTGTACACTCTGCGTGGGAAGAAAACCTCTTTCTACAGCGAAAAATTAAACTTCAAATCTGAGCGAGGACCAAGCACGCTGCCACGGGAATGTGAAATTCAGAGAGAAATCCCCGGATCCCGCCCATTGACACGTCCTGCTAAACTCCTGTAGCTCAGGTGGCAGAGCAGGTCAGCCACTAATCAGAAGGTCGGTGGTTCGATCCCAGGCTGCATCCTGGCTGCATGCCAAATATCCTTGGGCAAGATACTAACCCCATGTTTGCCTACTGGTGGTGGTCAGAGGGCCCGGTGGCGCCTGTGTCCGGCAGCCTCGCCTCTGTCAGTGCGCCCCAGGGCAGCTGTGGCTACAATGTAGCTTGCCATCGCCAGTGTGTGAATGTGTGTGTGAATGGGTGAATGACTGAATGTAGTGTAAAGCGCTTTGGGGTCCTATGGACTAGAAAAGCGCTATACAAATGCAGGCCATTTACCATTTAAACAGATGAAAATTGATTAGGAGCGACAGGACTCTTTGATTGATGTATTTTTTTGCTGTGTTTTACTTGCATCTATTTGAAAGAGTGAGTATAAACATAAAAAATTATTTTTTTTATATGCTGGAATATGCAGAAAATAGGTTTAAATGTTAAACAATTTCTTCCAGTCAAAGACTGTTGCATATAATTTTTTTGCTTGATGCAATGTGCAAAAGTTAAAAGATTAAAACTAATAAAACAAGTTTTAAAAGAGACTTTTTCATTTGATTAATTTTGTATGATGGATTATGCAGAAAAAATAGAATTGGGCTGAAAGGTCTATTGCTTTATTACCTATTCAGAGTGTTTTTTTTTAAAGTAACTAAGTAAGTAAATAAGTAGTAAAGTAACTAATCACTTTTTTCAAGTAACTTGACCAACACTGTATTTAACATACTCTATCCTTTAGGTGCCAGTACCATCATTAAATGGGATAGTTCCCAAAAGCCTGCGGTAAATGATTTCGTTAACAGTGAACACAAGTCATAGAAGTTTTTAAGCAATTTTAGGCAAACATGTTAGCATATTCTGAAACGCTGGCTAACATAGAGAGGTACATTAAATACTTGTTTCTCCTTAAAGGAACAAAAAGTAACAGAATAATGGAGAAAGGCATTCAAACTATATAGAAACTAAACAGTAAATATCCAGAATAATAAATTATCCTAAATCATACATTTAATTTTTTGTTTGACATTTCAGCAGGAATTTTATCTGTTGTGTTGCAATGAAATGCAAACTGCACTGTTCATGACCAGAGATGGGCAGTAACGCGTTACTGTAATCTGATTACTTTTTTCAAGTAACGAGTAAAGTAAGGGATTACTATTGCAAAAACGGTAATTAGATTACCGTTACTTTCCCGTAGGAACGCTGCGTTACTGCGTTACTAAAACCGTGATTTTTTTGCGAGAATGTCTCACGACAGTGACGTAAGCGAGTGCGCTGTTAGTGACAACAGCTGTGTGCAGATCAACAATGGATCACATATCGATTGTGGGAGAGAGTATGAGCGTGCAGCGTTTAAAGCGTGGAAGTACTGACCTTACTTTGAGTTTGATTCCATAAAAAGTGACAAAAACATTAGCGTCCATCGTGCGTGGGAAGAAAACTTCTTTTTACAGCGAAAAAAACCCCTAAACTTCCAAGCAAGCACCGAGTGCGCAACGACGTAATGGGAAACTCACAGAGAAACTCGCGGATTCTTCAACTGACCGCGGCACACCTGCACCAGGGTAAACCTCCGCCTACCGCAGTCCTGCTTTACAGGTGAAAATAGAGCAACAGGACCGCTGAGTCTTTGATTTTATTTATTTTCTGCTGTGTTTTACTTGCATCTATTTGAAAGAGTGAGTGTAAACACAAAAAATATTTTATTTTATGTGCTGGAATGTGCAGAAAATAGGTTTAAATGTTAAACAAATTTCTTCCAGTCAGAGAATGTTGCATATAATTAAATTTTTGCTTGATGCATAAAGTTAAAAGATTAAAACTAATAAAACAAGTTTTAAAAAGAGACTTTTCCATTTGATTACATTTTGTATGATGGATTATGCAGAAAAAGTAGAATTGGGCTGAAAGATCTATCGCTTTATCACCTATTCAGGTTGTAAATCGTGTTTTTAAAAAGTAACTAAGTAACTAATTACTTTTGAAAATAAGTAATCAGTAAAGTAACGGGATTACTTTTTTGGGGAAGTAATCAGTAATTAGTTACTGATTACTTTTTTCAAGTAACTTGACCAACACTGTTCATGACACACTGCTTGGATTACAGGAATTCTCTGGGATCCACTGCAATATTCTGCATCTGTAAGCCTTTAAACTAAGAGACGTGTCATCCACACCTTTACACTGCAGAATATCCGATTCGGTTTTAGTAAAAGCAAGGCCATCTGCTCTCAGAGAAGGGTCATACTGTAGGTAGCATCATGTAACTCACACCTAAAATGTTTGATCAGAAACTTTGAGGGTTTTTTTAAATGATTATTATATTTTGTTGTTAAATTGCCATAGCATTGCCCACCATCCAATTGTTCAACAATCATGGATTCTGGGTGAAGTACACCAGTTCTATGCATGTAGATCCATAGAGCCTTCTAGACAAGCGCAGTTCTTAGAACATAAAGGAGGAGAACTGGAATGAATGACGTGACTGACGGGCAGCATGCAACACATCGTGCAGAGACCAGACCAGATAAAGAAGCGTTAAGGACGAAGTGGACTGTACCATGCTGTTTGTAGATGGGGGGTTTTCTATAGATATTATCTTTGACCATAGTCTCTGAAGATGGGAACAGAGCAGAAGAAAGAAAATGGAAGAAGCCAACATGGGCAGGGTAGAGAAAGAAAGAGAAAATGGAGAAAAAGAAGCATGAGTTAGCAGTTATTGCGGGATGAGATATATTTAAGAAGCAAACGGGGGAACAGGAAAGCTGATTCAACACAAGTCATTTGTCATTTTCATTTTGGCACCTCAAATAAATCAGCAATTTTAAATTCATGCAACATATTCAAAACACATAAATTTATTGGGAATGGCGGGTCATTTGATGCAGAACAATTGAATGATACTGAAAGATTAAAATCAGCAGCCACACATAATCCTCTGGCATCAAAAAGTCCACTTGTATTAGCAGATTTGAGAAAATGTCAAATAAAATCATTAAAAAATGGCATCTAAATTAATAACATAAACATTAAACATAAGCCCAAAGTTGAAGGTTTGTTCAAGAATTCTTGCAAACACTGCAGTGCTCGATAAAGGACCTCTGCAGAATGATGAGGACTGTGTGTTATCCCCTAAAGCTGATCTAATCCATCTTAGTGTCAGTGAACCTGTCTAGGCCTCTGATGGAGATGCTTAGTAACGACTGTCACACATTAAGACACGGCAGAAACAGGACTCACAATAAAACAACAGATGCTGGTCATTTCTCTGGATTGTTTCAGTGCCTGTCAGCATTTGAAACAATATCCATATAAAAGCAATGACTGTGAAAGCCATGAAGTGGATAACTTGCTTCCAGCATGAGGGGTTTTTCCCCCTTCTCCATGACTGACAGTATAATTGACAATGGGAATTATTTTTCTATTTCCCTCTTTGAGAAACAGCGAAGACAACACAGTTAAAATGTTACTGCTTTTCCAAATGTTGGGCTCTTGTGTCACTGCTGTTTGATTATTTCTGTGCAGTTATTCTGAAATTAGTAAACAGTAAGAACACTGTGAATTAAAGTCCAAGAGCCTAACAGAACATAAAGAAGTAATGTGCTAAAATAGTCTGCATGAAAAAACCATAATAATCCTGTGAAAATTATAATTAGTGTCTCTCTTATGAGTAAGAAGAATCTTGCCAATGTTACCAATTGCCTGGTCCTCAAAGCCTTCCGTCCAGGTAAAGACAAACTTTCCTCTGCTGTGATGGATTTCTTTGAACTCATGTATGAAATAACTGGAAATGAAACTTATCCTACAAATGCAGCAGAACATGTAGCTTTACATGGCATAGTTATTTACTGGTGGCATTCATCAAGCTGATTCGGGCCATTTAGAAGAACCCACTGGCTTAATAGAGACACTGACACTTGTTCAAATAATAATTGAGCTCTATGTCTTTGATCTTCTTAATAGTGTCAAAAGCTTTTCTGTGCAAATTACTGGAAAGAAATTGCATCAATTAATTTCATTTTATATAACTAAATAAATAAATAAATGAATAAGACAAACTAGACACCCAAAGTGTGTGAATTCCACTGGCTGAGATTTTAACTTTGCTGCAGTTAATCTAACCTGCACCTAAGTTCACAACAGATTATTACAGCAAGTTTAGTTTAGTTTGATCAGGATTCTATAATGGCTACAGTTAATGATGGCCTATTGTCTAAAGCGGTATGATGTGAAAATTGTAGGCTGAGCTGTGAGCTAAGCAGTCCTGTATGGCCTACCTGGTATGTGGAAATGCCGGGGAGCAGCCACGTATGTAGAAGTAGATGAGGGAGATTTGCCATCGGAATAGGTGGATAAGCTGGGGGTACTCCGACCGCTTTCACTACCTCCAAACGTGGAGGGCATTGAGTATGGAAGACAAAGGGGAAAGGTTTTGGGAAAGGAAGGGGAAAAGAAGGGAAGGGGGGGGGGCAGAAAACAGTATTATGGTAAGGTTACTTATACAGCTCAGACATGCAGCTATTACTATAATACCTTATCCAGTGACTTGATAACCCAGCCATTTACAGTGTCTGTATTCATTATATCCTGAACAATCAAATTTTTGTGGGATGTTATTTGAGTCTTCTACCTGCTAAGTGATGAGATTTATAAATAATTCTTGCTAGCACTTTAATGTTAAATAATCTTACACTATGTTGTTCATCAGCCCAAATGAGATATTTTTAGATATTTACTGGGATTCCCAGGCACAGGAAGACACTTTCCTTTCAAAGTATCATTAAGAAGCTAAATGCAAAGTAGAGTTTCAGATGCTCATTTATCTTAGGCCACTTACATCTCAGCCTGTAGGATTCAGATTGGCATTTTCTATTACTCTTTTTTCAGTCTTACTGCCAGCTTTACGCTACATGTCAAATTTACCTCGCATAAAGACATTAATACAAAACTTTATTAATTCAAGAGTTTTCTTTAAAGTATGTCAACGTATGAGGCCAGTTTAAAAGTACCAATTGTGGGATGTCCACAGAGTTCTTTACATGTCTGCCATGTCAGAGGGCTCGCACATTAAGATAGAAAAGGCCTCTTGCAACTCTGCACAGGACAGCAGGAACTTGTTTTTAGTTTGTTTATTCTGATGCCGTAGAAGTCATTATTGAAAACCAATCAAGCGATTTACTTGGAACATATAAAGCCGTCGGAGTTGTCAACCCTATGCTACTCTGTGGTTTCAGAAAGTCCTCCGAAATGTTTGGAAACAGCTGTTGAAAAGCTTCTACCACACATCTACTACAAATCTTTGTTTGAATTATAAGTGACCTTATTATTGTAGGGTCTTTACCTTATAATATAAATGTAAAAAAGACAATAAAAATCAGTATCATAGCACACCTGAAGGGCGGATGACCTCTCATCACGTAACATTTTCCATGTGCTAAGTGTAACAATGTGACATGAATTTTGCTGACTGCATGCATATGGGTGCTGCGTAACCAGGGCACACCCACTGTTACAACACAAGCAGGCTGGGTGATGGAGTCACTGACAACAGTGAAGCCAAAAGTAATAAACACTCTACATCCAGAGCTTTGAGGAAGAACTGAGACTGTGTCTCTGTGTGAGAGTGTTAGCTGACTGAACACACACACTCATCTCCCCTTAGACACAGAGGAATTATCGTCAGGGATCTGGATGCAAGTGGATGAGATCACTGTCACGCAAGTCTAAGTGGATCCCCTTCACACACTTAAACACACACATACACACAATAGTACTGTTAGTGCGGGTCTAAATGTAGGGCAGAACATCCATACAAACATCTGGAGCTAAGACACGAGGCTAAGAGAGTTTGGGAGGAGATGCATTACAGTTTATCTGAACAGATTACACAATGGCAAAGTCATTCATTAATCAAAAACCAATAACACAAAACAAGATATAAAAGATGGCTTGGGATCATTAACAAGGAATCTGGGGATTAAAACGAAAACATGCATTTTTCATCCTTACAAGGTTCTTTCCTAAATATCCTTCATCAGTGTCACTTCATTTCAAAACACTTTTTGCCCCATAGGGGCCAATCTGCAGAGCAAAACATCTGGATAACGTGAGTGCAGCTGACAGCAAGTCTTAATACTACAATAAAACATCATTAAAACACAAGTCTGTTGCATTCGTTGTACTCTGTACAATGACAATAAAGGCTATTCTATTCTATAAAGACAAACAGCAGTTCTAAGGCAACACTACGCTGCATGCCACTGCAACTGGAAACCAGATCCCAAATTACAGATCAGTCTGCTTGGTCTGTTTCATTTCTGTGTTACTCCTCTTTTTCATCTTCCCCATAAAAGAGTCCCCATCTCAGCCTCTTCACCCCACTGTGAAAAAACCCCCCCATGGCCCAAGTGCTCGTGGTTTTCTGTGCAAAATGTGTCTCCACCTCTTAAATCACTCTACAAGTAATCTTCAAATTGCATTAAAAATTAAAACTACTAAGCAAATATTTGAGCTTAATAGTCCTTGTGCAGCCTTTTGAAGGAGTGGGCATTTGTGACCTTGCATGCCCTTCAGCCATCAGTAAACTAGGCTCTCTCTGATAGTGCTAAATGCTGAAACGACTGGAAAGGTCAAACTCATAATGCCATTTTACAAGAGTTTTCTCAAGCTTAAATTTATATAGTTCTAAAAAATTATTAGCAGCTTATCTAATTATCCATTTATTTACCCATTAAACAAATATGGATGTGCTCATAAAACTACGTTTAAAACAGCAGCCAAATGCAGCCCAAGGCACAAGCAGACAACACTGCTAACATGAGTTTTAATGTTCATATTATTGGGTGGAGCAGGTACAGTAGGGCAAAACTGAAATGGTAAGTTAAGTGGTATATTAATATCAATTCATATATTATTATCTATTGTGGGTGATACATCTTTTTATACACGTGTATGATTGCCTGAAAGTGTCAGGGTGGGAATATCTCTAGACTCCACATTCACTGTGCACTAGTTTGTGTTCATGGTTTTATTGCTGAATCAACTGATTACTGGTGGTATTAAGCCAAGTGTTTTTTTAAAACCGTGTCATGGAACATTTTATTGGGTCCTGTTGCGGAAAAATTGACAACATCTGCAGATGCAATGACATGAAAAAGAAAGTTTTCACAGGGCCTGATGCAGTCCTGTGAAAAACTGAACACACACATGAGCACATGAGCACTTCATCACTATCTCGCATTATTAAGAAAAATGTTGTTCTGCTTCTCTTCACCACTGCTTCTGCTCATTGATGTTTGTGGGCATTTGTTCATGCACAGCTCTCTTAAGATATCTAACAGTTTGAGGTCTGGACTTTCACTGGGCCACTGCAACACCTTGGTTCTTTTCTTTTTCAGCCAATCTGTTGGGATCATTTTCCTGTTGCATGCTGTCCATTATGGCCAGCATCTCCACGTTGATCTCATCTGTCCAAACGATATTGTTCCGGAAGTCTTGTGGTTTGTTCACATGCAACTTTGCAAACCCAAGCCATGCTGGCCTGTTCTTTTTAGAACATCCTTCCAAACAAGCCATACTTGTTTAGTGTTTTCTTATTGTACTATTATGAACTTCAACATGTAACATGTTAAGCAAGACCTATAGAGTCTGTGATGTAGCTCCTGGTGTGTGCGCTCCTTCCACTCCCAGATTGTGGTATTGTGTTAACATATACCTGAATACTACTGAACAATAAACAGCCAGAGCTTTGAGTTTTGGACACACTTGCCAATGACCAACTATTCAAGTGTACGGCATTTGATTAGCAAGCACCAAGCTGCTACTTATCCTCTTAATCCTCTCTGACACAATGTAAATCTCTGACGTACACAATAGACTTTTCCAATGATTCTGTGTTAGGAATTTACCATTTGTCAATCATCAAGTAAGAAAACCTACATTGTCTTCAAGATTTATATCAAATTCACGGTGATAAAGACTGTATTATGACAATGACAATCATTCAAGAAAAATAGCAGAGTAGATCTAAGATCAAAGCTAGGCAGAACAGACAAGTGCAAAGATGAAATCGCCCTTAACCATTCTCTAAAAGTTAATACCAGATGTATCAGGGTCACAAACAGGTCTACAACGAGTTAAACCATGCACAACAATAACCACATTCACAGACACAAGTGAACAGGGCAAGCAGAATGAGAAAAAAGGAGCAGTCCTAAAAATATGCCTTGATGCATCCCATGAAACCTGTTAACACCACAATACCAGAACACAACATCACAAAACCTGCTATCCATTCCACTACAGGGAGAGGAAACACAGAGAACAGAACTGCTATTGTCTTTACCGTTAGGAGGAGGTAAACTGAGATGCAGGGATGTCCTAGGTTTAGGGTCAGGTAGGGGGTCCTGTTTGAACCCTGAGAGGTGAGGGAGATCAGGGGATGAAGGAAAGCGAGCTTGCTGAATAAGCCCCCAGGCAGGGTTACATTATGCGAGGGAAATGTGAAAGGTACTGGTTTGTGATGTTGATTTCAGGGATGTGTGACACTGAAAACCGCATCAGTGGTTTCATGGCTTTAGTTCAAGAATCAGTGAGAATACAGAATGAAAATAAAGTTTCATGAGTGACCCAACGTTTACAGCAGTTCACACCAGTATAGTCTATTCCCATTATGGCTCATAAGTCTATGGTAAATCCAGGTCCTCAAAGACACACAGTGAGAGTTTACAGCACACGGTTAAACTGTTGGTAAACCCATGCGAAGTCGGGTCATTGGTCACAGCACTCCATTCTGTAAGACCTTAGATCTTAGTCGAATACAGAGAGGACTGGTTTGCTGCTGAATCACCAGGTTTCCACGCTTCTTTTCGGGCATCTTGGAAACCAGCTTTTGGGACACGTTAAAGCCTCTTTTAAATATTTAAATATATAGATTTTTAGTTGGCTTTTATTTTTATTTTTCTCTTTTTAAAATTTTAGCAGGAATGATTCTAGCAAGTAGTCCATTGTCTGCATTGGACCATGTCTTTAGTCACTAATACCTCTAAAGTAAGGGATATAGTTGTGCTGCTGCAGCATAGCCAGGGTGGTGGGATTTAGGTGTAAAGACAAGCCTGCACTACCACCTGTTGGTGTAGGCGAGTACTTGCCACAACTACCACCACCACTGCTCCCTTCAGCCCCACCAGAATAGTACATGGGTGGGGAGGATGTGTTCCTGGCCCAGGTGGAGGGGTACTTAATGCCCCCCATGAGGGCTGGGGGTAAAGCTTGGCTGCTGTGTCTACCGGCAAGGTATATCTCTGGTCCTGGGTATCCAAGCAAATCACAGGAGAGTACAAAGCATAGGATAAACTTATTAGGATACGAAGTTTCTTTAAAGCCTTTAAATCTGTTTGGAAAAAGGGTATTATTATTATTATTATTAAAAAGGGTAAGAAACCACAAAGTAATATATATATATATATATACATACATACATATACATACATACATACATACATACATACATATATATATATATACACACATATATGTACATATACATATATACATATATACATATATATTACAGAACACAGAAGAAAACAGTTCCTAGGCTTCTCTTATCACTACCTGCAACTACGCTAAACATATGTAATGATTTGATGAAGAGCACACAGGTGGACGCTGGGGTGGTGGAGGGGTTCAAATAGCAAGCAGTGATGCTGTGCAGCAGCATTAACATGTAAGAAAGATGTGTAGCTTAAACAGACCACCAAGTTGGGAGAGTGTGTTTGGTCTATGACGAGAGTAAAGCATGTTACATGTATATGATACAGCACAGCTTGAGATGTTTGACTAAACTAGCTTGGAGGCTTTGATTTTCTAAATAATAAATAAATTTGGTATTTCTGTCAAGTTCTGTCAAGACTATCCCTGCAGTTTTAATGCACTTGTACTTTACTTGATAATGGTGCAAATGCAAGTTTTGTATTGGGACGTTACTTAATTCTGCAGTCGACCGAGTGAAAACAGTGGCACTCTGCAACTTTATTTTTATATAGTAACACAACCAAAAACAACCATTTATAAATTAAAAATAAAAAAGTAGTGCACTCAGTGAGCACCCTCTGTCCTATTATTAGTCTAGTGTGACTGAGCCATAAACTGTTGGATCTAATACAGGTTAAACCTGGACATAATTGGAAAGTAAGACCTTTCAGCTTTTCATAAGGCCACAGTGATGTATGGATTATGGGGTTTTGCTAATACCTGGTCGGCTGTAGTTCTGAGGGGAACGAGACGGGGTGTACCGCCCATAGCCCCCCAGGGAGCTGTTAGAGCTGGGGCTCGATGGCCTCCGTTGACGGGGTGATTTTTCCCCATCACCCTGAATACGCAAACACAGAAGATAAAAACAGAGTGAGTACATTCTATGCACTCAGTCCTTAATTTCAACATCAGAGAAAAAATTTCTAAAATATTAATAGTGAGGCAGCTGAGTTATGTTGCACAAGTCACACCAAGGAGCAAAGATAACATAACGTCAACATAACAAGAGTGAGGAGAAATGTGTGCGCTTATTGTTATGATTAAGAGCAGAACTCATTTCAAATATGTATCAACAAATGGAGCCAATGGTTTGGATGTTTTTCAAACTTTCAAAACAACATGCATGTTCTATTTTAAAAACAAGCTGATTACATATATTTTTATTGCTTGTGCTGTTATACTAATCCATCAAGAACTGAAACTGAAAAACTGTGACTCTAAGAAAATGAATCCTGCACTACTGATATTAGCCTTTGGCAGGGAAACCAAAGAGCATGCTTTACTCCAGGCCTCAAGGACCAGTGTCCTGCAGCTTTTAGATGTGTCCTTCATCCAACACAGCTGATTTACCCCCTCAACACATAGTATAATGTTATCATATCTGCACATA
This sequence comes from Haplochromis burtoni, assembly GCF_018398535.1. Lineage (NCBI taxonomy): Eukaryota > Metazoa > Chordata > Actinopteri > Cichliformes > Cichlidae > Haplochromis > Haplochromis burtoni. The sequence goes on along the minus strand of NW_024582957.1, from coordinate 249,143 downwards.
ATCCAACAATTAAAACACATCCCACAAACCATTTAAAACTGTCAATTACCCTAGAAAACTCTTATGTCCCAAATATGGCAAACAACTTGTTTGTGTCCACAAACACATACACTCACACACAAGCACACAAGAAGGCACTGATGAAGTATGATTTACATCCACATTGAGACACAGTGCATCACATTACCTCAGTAGGAGTAGGAGAAAGCAGCTGGGGAGACTGCAAATGAAAATGGGGAAAGAGCCAATGATTAGGAAAAACTCATATGTGAGAATATATGAGTTAACCAACCAGCAATGAGAGTGGGAGTGAGCAATGATGTCCAAATGCAAGGACATTGCTGATGAGTGAATGAGGAAGTTTACAGTTCGGCTTATAAGGTCAGGGCTGTGAAGCTGTGGCTGAACTGCAGTGTGGCATTAATGAATGACTTCACTGCGATGATGGAGGATGAGGAAGGTGAAGAATAAAACGAAAAGACAGGGAAGAAGCGACACAAGGAAGGTTTCTCGCTCAAATTGCATTCATTCACTGGAGTGAGACAGAAAGAAACCTGTGAACAAATCAGTTCTTTAGAGATAAAAGGATGATTGGACGTATTAAATCGTTAGAAAAAAGACACATTCCTCTGGTTTTCAGTTTAAGTCTGGATATATGCTGCATACATTCAAATTCACCTTAACAAACAATATCAGGACAGAAACACTTGCTCCATATCGCCCATATTTGGCTAGTCTCTGGCTGACACTCATTAACAGTTAAGCAGGTAAGAATGTGTGTAGTGAATTCCATTTACTCTTGTTACTGTACCAAAGTTATGTTCACTTGCTTTCTGAGCCATTTAAAACCCCTTTAGTTACAATTTTACTGAAACTTAAATTTGTTTTATAGAAGTATTGTTCTACTGTCATAACGGAGTCATGACAAACCATAAGAATTACTAGTGAAAAACTTCATCACAGCAGCGAATGAAAATGGAGTCGGAGTTACCTCTCCATAGTGCCTCTCGTCAGATGGGTAGCTGACATAGGGAGAGTAAGACAACATGTCAGGCCTATCTATGTTATAGATGGCCTTGGTCTTTGGAAGGGCTGCCAGGTCCTTGTAGTCCAACATTTCCTCTCCTAGCTTGGCCTGGCAGCAGACAGGAGACAGATTTAGTTTTTATTTGCATACTGACACTTGGAGGAGCACAGAGGTACAAAAGTCATCTGTTGCTCCCTTAAGGGTGAATAGAGGTGATGCAGTCTTACATAGATGACTCTGCTGGGAGAGCCCGAGGCGCTGGATGCCGGGACTGAGGTGATGCTCTCTGATGAAGTCCGGGTCACCTGGAACACACACACACAGCAGTTTTAAACACACTGAATTATGACAGGTTAAGAAAGGTGGCATTCATGTAATTACTGCCATCCATTCAACCTCATGCGTAGTAAGATATTATTAGAGATGGCACGATGCCACTTTTTTATGTCCGATACCGATATCATAAATTTGGATATCTGCCGATACCGATATGAATCCGATATAGTGTTTTTTAATCAATAAAACAGTTTTTTAATATCTTGCTGCTTTTTGTATAAGTTCATACTCAAGTTAAAAAAAACAAAACAAACACTAAAGCTATTCTGTTATACCTGTATGCAAAAAATACACTGCACCCAAAATATTTCATAGTTCAGCAACACTGATCAATCTAATAAACTTAAACCTGCTCCATCCTCCCTATTCTGGTATTTTAAAGAGTACTTAGCAGAAATATTAAGCAACCTAACTAATAGGGTTGCAAACTCCCAGCAAAAAAGGGAACCACCCCCCACCCTCCACCTCATGATGCTTAATCGACGTAATCAACTTTAATTTGATGCAGTGTGAAAAAAATGCACAGAAATAAATTATTTTTCAAGAATAATTAAATAGATTCAACATCTTTCTTCAACTATAGCTTACTAGGGTATATTAGACTTAACAGTTACTATATACAGTAATGGACTTCTATACATTTTACATCAGATTAAAACTTTGGGTGTAAGATTCAGATAATTATTTATTAAAAGCTCGACATTTTAAATGAGAATAAGAAAGAAAAGTATGTCTTTGTGCCCCCTTTTCCCTGTTCATGCCCTATCGGCCCCCCTGGCTAAACTTTGCTAGATCCGCCCCTGCACAGTTACCAGCCGTCAGCTACGTAGAAAAAGATCCTGGTGTAGAAAGTAATATTAAATAAATTCTAACAACAGCTTATCAAGCTTAAACGTGCTGCTGTTGTTCAGCCGCTGGTTTCCTCTTTCTGGTGCAAAGTGGGCCAAAAACAAACAAGAGAGACGGACTCGCGACAGAAAAGCCGATCAGCTGATCATTGATCAGTTTCATGATTGAAGTAGCAGCAAGGGAGAGAGAGGCAGTCGCTCCATATATCGTTGTTAAGCTTAACGCTGGAATGCTTTACAAACATTCAGAGATGAACTTACACACTTGCTTTACTTCTCTCTGGGATAACTTCCTCGGAGATGAAATGCCGGTTTGGTAGCGAGGCTACAAATACACACAGCCGCTCTATCACGTGAGCACACTGCTCCACGTGCTACGGTTATGAGCCGAGTTACGCCATGTCGCAAGTTTTGTGAGGTGCTTTTTTGATATTTAATGGATCGGATTACATTTTTTATTTCTCTCCGATATCCGATCCAGTAATTTACGTCAGTATCAGACCGATACCCATATGTATACGTATATCATATACATTTTTTTATTATTCAAAGCTGCCCTTTCTTTTCTTTAGGGTAGTAATGTAACAACACAGAAAATCCTATAAACGTCTTATCCTGAATGGCTGCTTCAACTGCTACACGTTTTTTCATCATTATTGATAAAAAATAGTAAAAACAATCGTCTTGCCAGAGAAGTGTCCTCAAACTCAAACCCCAAAAGTTTTGCATTTGCAGTGAAATAAGTCAAGCTAGACCACAGTCGTATCACAGTCATTTTTTAAAAGTACAGCTTTAAACCTTAACATTGTAATAATAAAAAACCGAATTAAAGTCAAAGTCCAATTATATGTCAACTCGCCCATCCATCCAGATCACCTCTCTACAAAAACTGTGCTCCTTTAAGGTTAGAGTTATGCCCAGCTGTGGACATGGACAAGCAGAAAACAGGGATTACTAGTCATTCCTGTTATACTTTTCTCAAGTCTTCTTTAAATCCATCCAACAGCCAATCCGATCCAAGATAAGACTACTCTCCAAGAGAAACCATAACATCTGTAGAATTACATCATGTTGGTCCTGCTTTGTGCCCGTCATAATTTCCATGACCACTAGGGGACACTGTCGTGTCATTATACCGTTGACTAACTGTTACTCTTCAAGTTGCTTGTAATTTGTAAACAGATGGAAATAAGCTCCTCCTTAAACTACCTTTGGGGAACATTTTGTTCGTTTGTTTGATGTACATGGCGTTTACCGTATTGCTGCATTATTGTTCATGCCTTAACAGTCCCAATGGCTTTATATAAATATTGCAAACACTCAAACTTAAAAAACACACTTGAAAGTATAACTGAAAAGATAGTGTTAGACACAACATCTAGAAGATGGCAACAAGAGGGAACTAAACCATGGAGAAGGACGACAGTAATGTTAACCCAATGCTGAATATTTAGCAGACAAATGGTGAACTGTAATTCTCCAACACTGTTTTCATGACAATCAACCTGGTTAAGCCGTATCATACATGAGTGTACGTAAATTGTAACAGTTAGCGTTGATGTTATGATCACACTTCAGACTCAGCCGGTTAGCCTAGCTTAGCATAAAAACTCAAAGCAGGAGTAAAAAGTAAAAAGTTCAGAAATATGCTAAGTATCACTTCTAAAGGTTCTATCAATTTTATTTATATAAAAAGACAGTTTGAGGTGAGTTTGCTAGAGAATCTAAATCTTCTCATCTCCCTTTTTAATTCCACTTCTGCATAACTTCATTTTTCTGTTATTACAGGGGCATTTTGTTTAACACAAACAATACAAGAACACATTTTAATTCCTCAAAAATTCAAACAGCAAATACCTACTTAACACAGAGAGCGCAGTGCCTGTATTAGTGAAGCTGTACTGGGATCAGTACCGATGATGTTTAAGTCACAAGTTGAATGAGAGAGAGTGAACTTTCCATCATACGGCAAATTAAATATTTGGAGAATCGTAACAGTTGTGTTTGATATTTTTAGCACGCTGAAACAAGACAGAAGCATCCACTCTGTCTGGCCAAGCTGTGTGAGTGTTGCCCTCTATGGATGGCAACACTCACACTGCCACATCAATCCTAATCATAACTGCCCAGGAGACCATTCTGGGTACATGCGCAGACAGATCCTCAGCTTCTTTAGTCACATATGTCAGCTCTGCATAGCACCAGAGTAAGTAACACATGTAACTTTAACACTTTGTGTTGCTGTGACTGCTTCTCAGCATGAAGAAAACGCAGCACTAAGTTGTGAGTTCTAAACAACCCATGCAGCAGATGGTTGTGAGGCGAGGGGAACTGAGTGGGGTTTTGGTTGCGGGGACGTACAGGAGCACCGACCTGCTGCTCGAGGCCGTCATTGAGCTGTATCCGGACCTGCTTCTGGGAAGGAGAGGGGTGACGATGAGGAATGAGGAAGGGAGATGGAGGAAGGGCAGACAATGGCTGATGCAATGCTCAAACAAGAACCTTTTTCTTTATTTAACTTCAGCTTCACACAGTTTTCTTTTGATGGTGATTCTTGTTATGCATTGTTGTTGGTGACATTTTTGTTTCTGTTATTACTCTATAGTCTGTATAAAATGTTGTACCACTTTAATGACTGAAAGGGACCAGCAACAACAAAAGGAATGACATGAAAATATTCATAGGAATGTTCTTACTGGTGAACATTTTTATTTACAATGAAACAAATTATGAAATGTTCAAGTTTAGAAAGCTAAATGAAAAAATGCCAGATGAGTTGCAAAAATGTTCTAAATTATTATTGTTGTTGTTTTTTATTTCAGTAACTATTGCAGTGGACGCTGGGATGTGTTGGTATCTCTACTTTAGGTATTAGGTCTATTCAGGGGAAAAAAGCAAACTTTAAAAACAAAAAAGAACTTTTTAACAAATATTTGTAATAAAGATTGAACTGTGAACTGCGTAGCTTGTGGGGATTAAAAAAAAGGCAAAAAGCTCCTGAAACTGCAGTTCAGAAGTTCATGTTAAGAACTCGAAAGAACTCGAAAGAAACCTCAGTGACTGTCTAACACAGACCCAAATTTTTCTCCTGCTCACTATTTCATGTACACAAGAAGGTTGGAGACCTCCATTATAATTTCCTGCGACTATGAAAAATTCAGTTTTTGAAACTGTTTTTTGGGCTCATTGTGATATTCCACTTTCTGTATTAAAAGCAGCTAAACTCATCCACTGACTCTGCTATATTCAGAGGTTTTTCAAACTCTTCCTTTTTAACTTCTGAGGAATTCATGACAAGGGAGTATCAGAGCTTTATCTCTTCTGTCAGATATTTACACACATATATATATATATCTCTGTCAGGACTGCCTTTACCACCCACCTTACTCTTCTCCTCCTGCTTGGCTGCTTGTCTGCATGGAGGATGCCAGATAGACGATCCTGAAGACACAGAGACAAACAGCACCATTTGCACTTTCATGTTGTTGAAAGTGGGTCAAATATTACAAAAATGGTTTAGTTTAATGAACTATTTGATTGATTTAAATCATGCAGTATGTCACGACTATAAAATGCCCTGATGAGTCACAGCAGGACTTTGCATGAGAACAGCCAGATCCATGGTGGCTGCAGGCTAAAACCTTCATAAACTGGAGTGACATGTTTTATGCTTTTTAAATCAGAAATAATTGAATTAATTTACTGTCTGCCTTGTGTTAATCACAGCAGCAGCTGACAGAATCTCTGTTACTAAACTAATGTGACTCAAGCACACATGTGCCTGATTTATTCACCAACACACACTGGGTTTATGAAACAGAGTAAAAGAGAACGTGGTGAACCAAAAAGTGATGTCGCGACTAGAAAATTAGCTCTTATTGCCTAAGAATAGAAAGTAATGTGCTTTAGTCTAATAATAGATCATGGGTTTTAGCACTGGATCCTCTGTGGTTAGGCAGGAAAAACTACACTGCCTATCCTGACAGGTAGGAGCTATAATAAGAGATATGAAGGCTGCTTCTACCTTGCAGGTACATTTCCTCTCCCTCTGCAAACATCTGCTCACACCGGACACAGCGTGCACATGTGGGGTGGTAATGCTTCTCGCCAGCCTGTTGAAGAATGAAAACACATTAGCACACTGCAGCAGTTACAATTTATAATGTCTCCTAAGAAATGCAGACCAAAAAGACACCTTCTAACAAAGCAGACGAGGAATCAATGCATTGCTTTCAGATGGCAACCAGTATGCTTTCAAGCCTGCAGTTTAAATGTTCTTTTCATTCAATGAACGATGTGATTTATTCCCTATGCCTAACACATTCATTGAAAGACCTCTGTGTTAGCATCTATGTTTATATACATAAGCTCTCTTACAAAATGCATAATTACCTCATTATAAATTAGTTGCAAAATGAACATTGAGTTTCAGGAGTGTTGCTGAGCTAAAGCTAAATGAGGGACAAAGGGAAACTGCTTCTGCTAAACTACAAAAATTAGGTTGTTTTATCATTTAGCCACAAGGTGGAGACATTGCCATTCAGACAGAGCACTGCAGGAGTAACACATAAAGTCCTTTTGACAAAAAGGATTTAAAATACATTCATGACATTCAGCTTAATCCTGTATTTATACAAATTCACCCAATACGTTTTCTCCATAAGCACTGTGTATGATGGCCTGTGTGTTAAGCATGGAGCTCCTTGTGTGTTTAGTATGGAGGCAACATGTTATCTCCAGAGCTTGTCAGAATCCACAAAGCGGTGTGATGGGAGGGAGTTGTCACAGTGAGGATGAATGAGTCTGTGATATTGATTTTGAGGCATAGTGTGGATTGTTTCTTGACTTGTGAAACTGCTAGTCTATATGTGACCTGGTCAAGTGTTGGGGACAGTCTGGGTTCATTTTTGGCTGTGGAAGCTGATTTGACTGACGCCGACACTGTGTGCATTGAATCGTTTGGGTAAGTTGTCTGCTTTCTACTTCCATCCCTAAGAGCAAATATTACATTTGGTCAGTGGCTTCCTCAGCAGGAACTCAGAGGGAGTTTTCCTTTTCTTGACAGATTTTTCAAGCTGTTTCGTGGATTCAAACTAGCAAACCTTAAAAAGCATCCCATTCTCTTAAGTTTCACAGTCTTTTGGGTGATTTTCTTAATACCAGATCCTTATTCGGTCTTTTTTCATGGCAACAAAAACCACCATTACTGAAAGTGAGCAGAATTGTCTCATTCTTGGCAGTTTTTCTTGTCCTAAAACACGTGTGATTTATGGACTCAGTAATAAACAAAACAAGGTGGAGGTTTATTGCAATTGAGTCATTCTTTTGCTCTCCATGCAAAGAGATTTCATCTTGCTGTAACAGCAGTTTGATTACGTACAACACCTCTGAGGCTCCTCCACTTTGCTGCGTCATTCTAATAGGGTAGGATACCAGAAAACAGGATGTCAACATCATATTTCTTGGCTAACACCCTGCTTAATGCTTGTCTCAACCAAATGGACAGCAGATGGAAAGAGGAGGCAACCAGGCACAGAAATGTACTTAAAAAAAGCAAGAAGACTCCAAGTCTAGGTGTTACTGACAGAAAAACAAAAGGCCATCTGTTTAAAAACTGACAGACAGTGCAGATGCTATGCCAGAAGTTCATATTTGAACTGAAACTGAGAGAAAAGAGGAAGCTGACATAGGAACTCAAAGAACTAAGAAGATAAAAGGCTGGAACAGGATTGAAATTCAAACATGGAAAGTATGAGAGAGGCAGAAAGGAGATAGAACTGCTATCAAATCCTTCCTTTCTCAGCACAGGGAGGAGAATGATCTTATTCAGGATCCTGCAGGACTGGCATATCAAGGAAGAAGAGGGGGGCTCAGGAATGGTTTGGAGGGAAGTTGAGACTGAAAGAGCCTAATTTGATTTTTACTTAGGAATGAGGCTGTAGCTGGTCAGCCAGGGTTGAAGTTTGTGGCTGAATCTCATGCAGAGTATGGCTTTAGATAATGGGAGAGCTGCTTTTTATATCTTTGCTACCTACAGTCCATATCTTTTCTCAAAATTATCATACCTCTAATGCTCTCTCCATTTGCTCATCTCGCAATTCCAGGAACCAGTCAGGTGAGGAATGTGATTCATTTAGAAGGCTGGAATAAATTTGTGGCAGTATGAACACACAGACACACAAACATGGTCTATGGTCTGCAGTCCAGTTGATTGCACATACATCAAGCTCTGTGTTGCATCACAGGTTATTAGAACACAACAGCAATGGGATCTATATGCAGCTCATGATTTTACAGCTCAAAATACTGTAAGAGACAAAAGTACTGGCACGAATGCTGCGTCATCTGATACTGAAATCAAAAGTTTACCTCAGAATATATTCAACTTTAAAGTAAATGGACTGACATCCCAGTCTTACCGACCACTCAAAGTGCTTTAGAATACGAGCACTTCTCATCTACTCATTCATTCAAATACAGAACCTTATTAAAAAGTGACATTCATATCTCCACTGCACCACAAAGTGATCTTGAACACTGAAACCAAATGGTTAAAAAATACTGAAGCCTTGTTTCTGATGTTGAAGGTGTTTCAAACTAACACTGAACTTAATAGTCAGTATGAACAGTGACAGAAATAAAAAAGCCAATGAAGCAAATTAGGCAATGATCAGTAGCACAGATGCTTAAGCAGAAATACTTAATCTCATCAGGTATAGTTTGGGTGTTACATATTGTTTTCCCTCAGCTCAGTAAGTTTAAACCTTTCAATAATGTTTGTGTAGGTTCTTAATCATCCAGGTCATGGCAAGTGCTTAAGTCAAATGAGCTGAACTACCTTGGGCTGCTCATCCAAAATGTTTCTTCATTTCATGTCCTTTCATATTCCTGCATCGGCTAAAGATGCAGAATACAAGACAATATGTCTGCCATCCTGGTTACATATGTTTCAAGTGCTTGACTCAAAGGCATCTAGACTTCTTTTACGTTCTTGGTTCTTCTTCATCTTTTTGTTTTACTATTCCCAGTATTTCCAGTTACACATCACAGTGTCTACTCTCACTGTTTCACTGACAAAGTGACTGACTAACATCTTGGATGAGAAATAAATGCCGTGACACAAGGAACACCGGGCAACAATAAACATAGCTTCAATTCCATTGCTGCTATCTGCAGTTACTGACTCAGTGCAGTATGACCTCTGTGTGCTCTTTGATCTCAACCAAATGTCACGGCATTTTGAAAGAACAGTCTTTCAGTTACTATTTCAAAGTGCAGCCTTGCACAGCTAGCACGAGACAGCATCATCATTCAACCCTGAATGTTGATGATAAGGCAGTAATAGCCCAGCTAACTATTAGCTAGCTGAAGTTGTCTTTCTATGGTAGATCCTATGGACATTTATAACTTTATTTGCAATTCCACCTCATGCTGCTAACTCTAGCAAAGGTGTTAAAATAAGGATCACAAATGCCATTGTTCTGTCCCACATATCTGATGACACACTTTAAAACATGCACTGCGTCATCACGCTCACCGATGAAGATGAACCAATGGTTTCAGTCAAAGAAAGTGATCATTTGAGGACACTGAGGTGAGAGGCAGGTGACAGTGTGCAATCTGTGCTATAGCTCCATTTCTAAAACATGAGACTCAGTCAGACTGCACTGAATATTCAACAACAGAGCAGATCCTGGCTGCGTGATTCTCTGCCACTATTCTTTTACTTGTTATTGCCGTGTTCCTTCTTCCAGAATGGGGATCATTCCTTCAGCACTTATCAACGCACGCACCATCTGCATCTGCTGTTGCAATGTCATTAACTTGTGTTACATCATATCACCCCGGAGATTCAACTCCCTGTAGTTTTCACGCAACAATCAGAAGTCTAAGCTTTGGCAAACATTTTATTCTGATATGGGTGTTTGTTTTTGCTGGAGTTATGAAGCTTGTTATGGAACCACAAAAGCAGCACTTCACTTTAGACTACGTGCAGTTCAACCTGGATATTAAGAATATGTTTCCTGGAAAGAGACGCACCCTTAACAACTATATGCTCAGTAAATTGTATGCTCAGTAAACACCAGCAATTACAAGAAAACTAACACACAAAATACCTTTGGCTGTTTTAAGGTATGTGGTGTTACTGTAAACCCCCATGACAAGAGGTAATGTATTTGCATTTGCAAATATGATGAATTTTTAATGGTCTCTTTGGGGAAATGAGGTCAGTCCTGGAATCAGTTAAGTGGAAATATGAGCATGAGAAACATGTAAAATGCAACTCGCTGTGTTTTTCTGTAGCCTCTTTCTCTGTCTCCGATCACATACTTACCCACTCTGTTTTAAGCTTATAGGGCGTCGATGGACTGCTGGGGGTTTCTCTCTTTTATATTATAAAACGCACAATAAAGCATCATGAGGCAACTGTTGTTTAAATAAAAGTGAACTGAAATGCACTGAATTCTGCGGGTAAATGAGCTTCCTCCAAAGGGTGACTGGCCTCTCCCTATGAGGAGTTCAGCCATTTGGGAGGGGCTCAGAGTAGAGCCGCTGCTTGATCTGCCTCCTCACCTCAACTGGCTCAGTTGAGGTGAGGAGGCAGATCAAGGACACACTGGAGAGGCTGGCCTGGGAACGCCTTGGTGTTCCCCCAGACAAGCTGGAGGAAGTGGCCGGGAAGAGGGAGGATGCTGCCCCTGCGACCTGGCCCCGGATAAGCGGAAGAAGATGGATGGATGAATGAGTTAAACTGATCTGAATTGAAAACCAGTCTAAGTAAGCCATTTAATGATGACTTTCTATTAATAATTCTTTAGCTTGTGTACAGGTTCACTGTCTCATACTGAACTTTATCTTAAATATGTGCCCTATGACAGAACTACCCAACAGAAACATCACTACAATGACCTGCAGAATCATATCCTGCAGTTCACACTGGCATACAAACACTGATATCACTCATTTAGATGGCAGTTGTGATTAAGTTGTACTGTCAACTAGAAGCCTCTTGCACTAAGTATAATGCTCTCTCACTGTCAACAGTGTAATCTAATAATGCAGCTCTTGGAAGGAACAAGCTTATTTAATAAATTAATTGTCGGGTCACTGAGAATTAGACAAGAAGCGTTTGAACAAAGTAGGAAAAAATACTGCAAGCAATCTGATTTTAAAAAATGAAGGTTATCAGCACATCAGTGCTGTATGGTTGGCCAAGAGAAGGAATGGCCAAGTCTGAGGTTTAACTTCCTATAGCTGTCCTAGAAATACCACCTTACTGATGATTTAACTACTGTGTAAACCAAACACTGAATAAACTGAACCAACATTCTTGGATTAAGTGGGATTATCGATTCAGATTGTTCAGTGTTTTCAACAGTTATTCCTTTTGTGCATTTATATTTACTGTAATTCCATTATTCTTCTCCCCGTGCATGTTCATATAGAGTAGACAACAAGTAAGTTGAACCACATGCTACATGCTAACAGCTAAAAAAGGTTTTGTTCTTAATGGAAGCCAGCAGTGCTGTACCTCAAGGACTTTCCCTGTAATGTACTTCTTACAGCTCTCACACTGGATGCCAAACATGGCGTGGTAGTCCATTTCACAGTAGGGGATCCCGTCCCTGTAAAAATGACACAAGACAAACAAGCAGGTCAGAGATCTGCATCTAGATTAAATCTAAATAACAGCATTAATGAAGTATTATGATAATGAAAGTATATTCAGCCAGACGTACTTGCTGATGTACTCGGCATTGAGCACCTTGTTGCAGACTTTACACTTGAAGCAGCCCAGGTGCCAGTGCTTGTCCAGTGCCACGAGCGACTGTTCATTCTTAAATTCCTTTCCACAGCCACAGCAGTCTGTACAGAGAACAAAATAACAAAGACTAGGTCAAATTCAAACACTAGAGTTTGCTTTCTTTTAGTGGAAAAGTTCTTTGATTTAACTGAGTTGAAGGGCAAAAGAAACTTTGGACATTTTGTTTTCTATGAGGAAAACACAATTTAGGAAAGTGCCAATTTGAGTGAAGGAACAAACAATCCGAAGTTTACTTATGGCATGAGTTATGCTTTCAAACAGGCAAACAGAGGAGAAAAGCACTGACTGTGGACAGCCTGTATGGGTGCAGGGCTGTTGGCGGGAAGAGGCTGGGTACACTTTTGGCAGATACACTCTTTCCCATTAAATGTCACTCGGTCACCGGCTGGAAATGGCTGTCTACAAACAAAGAGAAAAACAGTAGATGATCAGAGGGGTTTGACAGATACATTACAGTTTGTTCTACTCTGAAATGAAATTTGGTCCATCAGGGTGCATAAAAAGCTCCTCAGAAGGCCCTACAGACCAATCAGTAATATCCTCCAACCCCTGAAAGTATTTTTATGCTGATGACTTTCACCTGTAAGGAGGATCTGTCATCATATCTTTCACAAGAAATGCCAGAGAGCGCCCTAGAAAGTTAGAAATGCTGAGATCATAAGCCCAAGCTCTAAGCCTACTACTCAAAATATGTAACTAATTATTGTTACATGTTCTGATATAACTTAATGTATTTATTTACTCTTCTCTGCTATTATGACTAAATGCAATCCCCTGAAGACTGATGTAAAACTGGTTTAATAGCCATTAAAAGGAAAACCTAAATCTTTCAAAAGAATTGTTTATATATTAAGCTTGTCAGCTGTTGTTGGATATTTTTATTGGTTATTTACATCAGGTTCAGTCGTTAACGCATATATTTAGAGACTTGAGACTTAAGTCTCTAAAAACCTGCTGTATTTTCTTTGCCACTATTTACTTAAACAGGTTCTGCCTGACACAGTGGAGATCCTCAAATCCCAGTCATCATGCAGTAATCCAAGGGAATTTAAGAACAAATGAGAAACAAAATAATTGCGATCTCTCAGGCTGGAAAAGGTTATAAAGCCATTTCTAAAGCTGTGGGACTCCATTATCTACAAATGGCGAAAACATGGAACAATGGTGAACGTTCCCAGGAGTGACCAGCTGACTAAAATTACCCAAGGAGTGCAGTGACGACTCATCCAAAAGGACGCGACCCCAGAACAACATCCAAAGAACTGCAGGCCTCACTTTCCTCAGTTAAGGTCAGTGTTCATGACTCCACCATAGCAAAGAGACTGGGCAAAAATGGCTCCAAGACGAAAACCACTGCTGAGCAAAAGGAACCTAAAAGCTCGTCGCAGTTTTGCCAGAAAGCATCTCGATGATCCCCAAGACTTTTGGGAAAATACTCAAATGACGAGACAAAAGTTAAACTTTTTGGAAAGTGTGT